>NW_026739491.1:242170-396296 GCF_022355385.1 Mustela nigripes
TATATATATATATATATATATATATATATATATATATATTAGGAAATATCTGGGGTTTTTTGGAGAGAATTGAAGCTCTTGTTGGAGGGGAACTACTGCAACAACTTTTATCACTTTTTAGGAAGTAACTAAAGTGTTTGCTCTACACTTTTGAAAACAACTTCGGGCACCTGGGTGGGTCAGTGAGTTAAAGTCTCTGCCTTCAGCTCAGGTCATGATCCCAGGATCCTGGGATTGAGCGCCACATCAGGCTCTCTGCTCAGTGGGGAGCCTGCTTCTCCCTCTCTTTCTATGCCTGCCTCTCTGCCTACTTGTCATCTCTGTCTGTCAAATAAATAAATAAAATCTTTAAAAAAGAAAAGAAAAGAAAAGAAAACAACTTCAACACGGGAAAAAACAAGTTAGAAACCATATTTACTGCTATTTTTCTAATATTCTTAGCCACTGAACTTATAAGTTATGGTAACCTTACTTTAGCAGTATCTTAAGAGGAACAAAAAATTTCCTGGTACAGCAATTATCACCTGCAGATGGCCTAAAATTAGCATATTGAGTTAACTCCAGAAACAGCTTGTGAGCTGTGAAATGGAGTTCAGATAGATAGTGAGATTTCACAGAAACGCTTGGTATATGGTATAAATAACCAGATATCAAGATACCAATCGGTGCATACAAAGTAAAATGAGACTTCTAATAGCTTAGTTAAAATATCCTAGGTAAAACTTGATGTCAAAGAGAATTTTTAAAAAATTTAATTTAATGTGAACATAGTGAAGCCTCTCTTTTGCTTATGCATAGAATTTTAAGAATTATTTGTATACACATATAAGAAAAAGGCTTGAAGTCAAATTTATGATGAATTAGGATCTGATTAGGAGAAAAGAGAATTTAAGAACAGATGAAGGCCTTAATCAGGTTTATAAAAGCATGCAGATTTCAAGTTAACTTTTCTTAGGCTTTTTGGTGGTGTTATTATTTGGCAGATCAAAAAAAGATGTTCCCTTCTGTGACAAGGAGAAATAGTTTAGAGCCAGAATTTAAAAGGAGAAGCCAGTGATCAATGCAAAAGAATTTAATTTTTCATGAGAGGACTTGATGGATTATTTGGTCATTGGACATTCAACAAGTATTTCTGGCCCTTTAATAGCTAGGCATCAAAAATACTGCTTCTTCCTTCCTCTTTGTGTTAAGTCACTTAAACTTCTTGAGGGTTGGGTTTTTAAAAAATATTATTTATTTATTTGAGAGAGTGAGAGCGAGCAAGCACATGTGCGCAAGAAGGAAGAAGAGCAGAGGGAGAGGGATGTGCTGGGTGTGGAGCCCAGTGTGGGTCTTGATCCCACGAGCCTGAGGTCATGACCTGAACCAAAATCAAGAGTTAGACGTTCAACTGACTGTGCCACCTAGGCGCCCCTAAACTTCTTGAGTTTTAATTTACGTGTATAAAGGATACATTTTGGTGCTGGTTTCAGCAGCACATACACTAAAATTGGAATGATATGGAGATTAGCATGGCCATATGCAAAGAGGACCAGAAATTCATTCACCGTTCTATAATTTTGATGTTAACTTACTGTGGTAATCCTTTGCAGTATATACATAATATCAAATCGTTATGCTCTACAGCTTAAACTAATACAATGTCTTATGTCAGTTATTTCTTACTAAAACAGAGAGGGGAAAGGTATATTTTGAATATGTCCCCATACATCGAAGACCATCCAGAAAATATTTAATGTTTAGCTATTGATGTAGTTTTATAAGTAAGATTCTATCTTATGGGATGTTATTTTGTCTCTGATTGTGGATAATTTTTTGCCATTCAGAAAGGAAACATTTAATGTATGACATGCACTCAGTATAAGGGAAAAAATAGCTCCCATGTATGCATTTCTATTTCTTCGATATCCCAGCTAATGTGATTTTTTTTTTCTTTTTAAGATTTTATTTATTTATTTGACAGATAGAAAGATCACAAGTAGAGAGGCAGGCGGGGGGGAGGGGGAAGCAGACTCCCTGCTGAGCAGAGAGCCCGATGCGGGGCTCGATCCCAGGACCCCGAGACCATGACCCGAGCCAAAGGCAGAGGCCTTAACCCACTGAGCCACCCAGGTACCCCTCGTGTGGTATTTCTTAATGGATTATATTTAGGAGAGTAAGTTTATGTCTTGGGAAAAAAATCTGAATTAAACTTTACAACTCTGTGCAACCACTTGTTAATAGTCAAATAGTTCTGAGATCCCTGGTCAGAATAAAAGAATATAGACTTTGCTATATTCTTTTAAAGTCTAAGACTATAGACTTTGCTGGCTGTTTTCCAGGTTGATCATTGTCTACAAATCCCATCCTTTCTCTCTTTGTGTAGGAGGGCCAAACAGTTGGCGGCTACCTCAGTGAACTGAAGAGTTAGCTACTCTTCAGTTAACAAGTCTCATTTCATGCACATGTGTACGTATACGCACAGATGCATGCACATGTTACGCACACGCAGGCACACCTCCCTGCCATTGGATGAGAATGTCTTTATTATCAATCTGCTTACCCTGTTTCTGGTGGTCTCAGGTCTTGGAGGACTGAATGCTCACTTCTCTCCATGGAGTGCTTGGGGACCTCCTACATTAGCTAACCATTATGGTCCCCTGAGGAAATGTGCTGAATAAAAAATGTTTTCAGATTTTGCTAGGAATGCATGTAATATATTCTTACAATAAAATACTCTATGATGGTTAATATGCTTGAAGTACGTCTGTTTGCGCTAGCATGGGAAGCTGTCCGTGAAGTGGTACGATATGCAAATTGCGTGACATATAGATAACAGGATGCTCGTGAATTTCTTTATAAGCTCCGTTCAACAAAGGGTTTTCTCAGTGCATCATTTCTATGGCATATATTGTAGTTTCTTGCAGCTGTTTGCCTTTTTGTATTCTATTCCTTCTACTGGAATATTTTTTCCGCCTGATGAATTCCTATTTATTCTTTCAGAACTTAAATGAAATATAATCTGTGAAGCTCTAGACCTGATTCCCCAGACATAACGAGTTTTTCTCCAAAGCATTAGGGCCCTCTGTTCTCACCTCTGTTGTACCACTCATGGTGTGTCTTGTAATGATTTGTTTATATGTACATGTATTCTCTGGCTAGGTAGTGAGCGCCTATCCACCAGCCCAGGTTTGAGTACATAACGTGGCCTCGACAAAACTGAAGAATGTCTCTTTTTATTGTTTTGTGTTTCTCAGGCCATAGTTGATATGCATAGAACATTTTGAAAGCTCTTTTTTCTCCTAGGTTTGAGAAAGTAACATCCTCTGTGTTTTGTGATTCCAGCTCTTCAACTCATTCATATGATTAAGATTTTTTTTTAAGATTTTATTTATTTATTTGACAGACAGAGATCACAAGTAGGCAGAGAGGCAGACAGAGAGAGAGGAAGGGAAGCAGGCTCCCTGCTTAGCAGAGAGCCCAATGTGGGGCGCAATACCAGGACCCTGGGATCATGACCTGAGCCGAAGGCAGACGCTTTAACCCACTGAGCCACCCAGGCGCCCCTGGTTAAGATTTTTTTTAAATTTCATTCAGGGGCACCTGGGTGGCTCAGTGGGTGAAGCATCTGACTTGGGCTCAGATCATGATCCTGAGATCCTGGGACTGAGCTCTGCACCAGGCTCTCTGCTCAGCAGGGAGTCTCCCTTTGCCTCTCCCCCTGCCCGTGCTCTCTCTTTCTCTTTCTCTCTGCAATAAATAAGTAAAATCTTTAAAAAATATAAAAAAATAAAAAGGATAAAATTTTAAAAAGGATAATTTATAAACCATAAAATTCATCCACTTTGTGTATAATTAATAGGTAAATAAATTCAGAGTTGTGCAATCGTCACCAAATTCAATTTTAGAACAATTCCATTACCCCAAGAACATCCCAACTGAGGTATTTTTCAGTATTGGTGGAACTATCCAGAAACTTGTTGTCACTTGAACTTGATGACCTCAAACTTTGTCATTATTTTTGGCTCTATACTGCCAGACATGACATGGTTAAAGGAGGCCTACATACGTAGTGGCACTGCATCCTGAAACAATAGTGCCTCCTGGCAATAAGGGACACTAATTCCTCTTCAGAGGCTTGCTGTGTGACAAGCTCTGTGCTGAGTCCATTACAAACATTACCTCGTTTGAGATTCAGAATAGAATAATCTATATTGAAAATCTTTAAAAAAAAAAAAAGGGGGGGGGGATGCCTGGGTGGCTCAGTTGGTTAAGCAGCTGCCTTCAGCCATGTTATGATCCCAGCGTCCTGGGATCGAGTCCCACATCGGGCTCCTTGCTCCGCAGGGAGCCTGCTTCTCCCTCTGACTCTGCCTGCCACTCTGTCTGCCTGTGCTCGCTCGCTCTCTCTCGCTCTCTCTCTCTGACAAATAAATAAATAAAATCTTTAAAAAAAAAAAAAGAATAATCTGTAGTGTAGATGCCTTCTTTATATAATCCATATGTATGTTGCAGAGAAGGAAGTAACTCGAGATCACACTGCTAGTAAGTAGAACGGCTGGGATTTGAACTTGGACCTGACTGTGTCCCACATTTACCTGAACATACCGTGGCTATATATTGAGCAATTGCAGTGTGTTCCCATAAAAAGGCACATCTTAGGAAATGTGTAGACAAGTTTGAAGAGTTATTTCATCTGAAAAGGGAGGAGGTAACTATGGTGTTGAAAGGACCAGCCCTGAAATCAGCTTTTTCTCTCACTTGGCTCCATCCAGTTGGGTTTGAGGCCCTGGGGGCATATCCTGAATTGGGTCAGCAGACCTAGAAAAGAGAAGAAACAGGGGCATGTTGTAAAAAATTATAAAATACTGAGGCCATTTGGGTTATCAGCATAATCTCTGATTAAGTGTGCTTTGGGAGTTATTTGATCTTTGAGTCTTAAAATGTTACCATCGCTTGGTTTTCGTCAACACAAATGGTCAGTTTTATTAGTTAGAGTAGTGGTTTGGCTGCTGTAACAGAGACCTAGCAGTGGCTTAAATAAAATAGTATTTTTCTCTCATATAAAAAGCTGGGTAGGAAATCAAGGTTTGACATAGTAGTTCCCCAGTCATTAGGGATCCTGCCTCTTTCCCTCATTGCTCTGCCCCTATTATCACACAGCTCTCAGCTTGCGGTTCAGGTGGGTTGTTTTAGCTCCTTCCACCGCATGTATCCAGCCGTCAGGTGGAGGAATGTGGCAGGAGGAGGACACGTGTTTTTCTCAACTTTCAGGCCATGACCGAGAACTTGCATGTGTAACTTCCAATCATATCTCCTGCTATAGAACACAGAGAGCATGTGCCCCTTGTTCTGTGAAGACGACTTTAATATGAAAAACATAGACCCGTATGTAAGAAGGAGGGAGATATGGAATGCTTTAGGCCAAACTCTTTCTCTTGATATCTTTTTTTTTTTTTTTTTTTAATCTGGGCCAGAAGATTCGGCCAAATCCAGAAACTTCTGTCAACATGATTCCCCTAGGCTTTGAAGACACTTCTTTGTTTCGAAGTTGGCAGTGTGTCAGTCTGTCTTTCATGCGGCAGTGTCAGTTTGAACTTGTTTTTCCTGGAAAAGTATATGCAGCAGCTCCCGGCTTGACATCTGGTTTGGGAGCACTGCATAGCAGATTTTACCTTGTAAAGCTGAATACATTTTCTTTCTTCAAAATATTTCTAGGAAAAAAAATTATTTTCTCATCAGAGCACTGTTTTCATTAAGACATAGTATTCAAGATAAAACACTTAAAATTCCTGTGTTTGGCATGCGTGCCAACTTTTCTGTGACAGAGCAGCAGCATTTGCTTCTTAGAAAATTGATGATACCTGCAAATCAAGAATTCGTGTTCTAACCTCAGTACTTAACTGAGACATGGCCCTGATTAAGCCAGTGGGTGTCTTAACTGTTCTTAGTTAATAATACCTTAAAACAGAATTTAGGAGTAGCCTCTCATCATATTATATGTATTTTTTTAAGATTTTATTTATTTGTTTGAGATAGTGAGAGAAAGCAGGAACGGGGGAGCAGAAGGAGAGAGAGAAGCAGACTCCCCATGAGTAGGGAGCCCAACGTGGGGTTTAATCCCAGGACACTGGGATCATGACCTGAGCTGAAGGCAGATGCTTAACCGACTGAGCCATCCTAGTGCCCTGCATTATATGTATTTAATCAACAATTCCAAGGCCCTTTGAAAATGCAGGTGTCATTTTTCTTTGTTGTTGGTTTCAAGATATTACAGATAACCTTAACTTTCTTGAAGGATGTGTTTTACTCACAGCTAGCTAGACCAACAAGGGTAATGAAATGTCAGGATACACTTAACATTTGCCAACCTGTCACTTTGGGGCATTCTTCTAAAGGCCTTTTTGGTAGGAAAAGATTGTTTGAGCACTTAAGATTAGGAATCTTAAGGGATCTTGGTTCACAGATACTCTCTTTGATAACGTATGTCCCTTTCCAGGAGTACATTTTGGGAGACTAGAGCTCACTGTTAAGTCCTTAATTATTTGAAGATCTCTGTGCCAGTATTAGGTTTCAGGCAAGGCCAAGTTTAGCCAAGTTTCCTGAAAGTATTCCCAGTGTTAACTCCAATGATTTCATCTGATTCCTTTTTATGCACTCTTTTTTTTTTTTTTAAGATTTTATTTATTTATTTGACAGACAGAGATGACAAGTAGGCAGAGAGGCAGGCAGAGAGAGAGGAGGAAGCAGGCTCCCCGCTGAGCAGAGAGCCTGATGTGGGGCTCAATCTCAGGACCTGAGCTGAAGGCAGAGGCTTTAACCCACTGAGCCACCCAGGCGCCCCCTTTTATGCAATCTTGACACAGCCAAATTTTATAGAGTATATAAAATAAACTGCTGTCTATAGAGTGGTGAGTGGTTTCGTGATTCTCTTCTGTTTTGAGAATGGCTTCTCTCCACTGTTTATCTGATGCCTGCAACCTCAGCCATCATGAATGTTTTGTTTTCTCTTTTGCAGATGACACGATTGGTGCTGCCCGGTATGGTGGAAAGGTGAGTCACGAGCACACTCACAAACACTAGAGAGACAGAGCTCATGATTATTTATAGGGAGAATCCTTTCTTTGCAAAATTCAGTAGAGTGACTAATGAACCTATCCTCCATGTCTTAGCAACAGAGTAATGTGCCTGGCGAGTCACACGGTAGAGCATGAGTCATCTGGTGGCGGAGGCCTTTTCCACTTGATTCCCTTTTTATTTCTCTCTCCAGGGTTGTGGTGGTTCCTTTAGATCAGGATTAAAAAGTCTGCCTGAGTCACCATCACCAACTCAATTGCCTGCTATTCTGAGGGGGTGGACAGAGTTCCTGGGGTATTCCCGGGAATGCCTTCTTAAAGCTATATGCTCTCAGAACTAAAATCAGTGGAGTTTCACAAAGCAAAACCCCATCTTCTGGTTGTTTAGTTTTTAAGGGGTGAATGGATATATGAGGAACTTAGGTATGTTATAAAATGGTTATAAGATGTCAAACCTACCTTTGGAACAGAAACCCACACCGTGGAGCCCCCTTTGTGTTCTGGCTTGGGAGGGGTTCCCCTAGAATATGTTAGATGTCTTCATTTTCATTGAGAAATGTGTCGTAGAGTTTCTTCTTGAAATAGCACAAAGTGTAAAATTGTAATTAAGCTCTGTTTCTCCCTTGGAAAAGCCTGAATGATGCCTTGGCTTTCAAAAGAAACCTGTTGAAAAGATCTGGGCTTGCATCTTGAGTTAGCTTGATCGTTTGCTAAATTTAGGGCTTCACAGTCATCCTTCCTCTGCAAAACAGCTTTGAGTTTGGAGGAGATCCAAAAGAATCATAGCTTCGGAAAGGGCATAGTCCAAAGACCCTACTTTGAAGAAACCTCTGTGACCAGCTACAGGCAAGGTTGACAGCTAATGTTTGTTGAGAACCTGTTACGTCCCAAGTGTTGTACTGAGGACTTGATGTGTGTTAACTCATTTAACTTCGATAGCCTCCCACCATTGTACAGAGGAGGAAGCGAGGTTAGGAATCCATTTTGTTTGGCATCTACAGAGATTGGTGGAAAAACTCCTTCTTTGCAGTTTTTGTTTGTGATTCCATTTTATATGAAGTTTGGTATATTTCAATTCCTGTAGTAAAATTTCCCTCTAAACACTCAGACTGCTTCGTGTTGGTCGACAGTGAGAGTGTGCCTCTGATGGTCAGATATGGAAGTGAACAGACAGTGGTCTAACCGGACAGAACCCTAGATTACAGAGAATTGGGGCCGACAGGGTAGAACGCTGGAGGGATGAAGTAAGTCATGGCCATCATCTTAATCCAGTTTCGCTATCTGCCAGTGACTCGGTATTAATTCAGGACAGTAAGTCCATCCATTAAAAATGAAATACTTAAAAACCACAGAAGCATTGGAAAAGGGATTTTTAAGTGTGTTGGTGAAAACCATATCAAAAAGAGATGATTGTTGTGAAGTAATCTTGCAGATCATAATGGATTTAAATAGTCATGGAATTCTAGTACTGTAATTAGTTGAAACCAGTCCCACCCTTATTTGATAGAAAGTGAGTCCCAAAGAGATTGAGCGCTATGAAGCTTCATGATTCGTTAGTAAATGATACAGACACAGAGTGCCAGGAACTTCACTCCTATCTTTAGAGACCTGGCAGCCTTGACTGCAGTTATAGCTAGAGCACCTAGATAAAAACCATGCAAAGAAGAGGAGCCATTCATTCAGCAGGCACTCACTGAGTAGAGTTTATCATGGAGCCATTCATTCAGCAGGCACTCACTGAGTAGAGTTTATCATGGAGTATACAGAAGACGAAGCCGATCTTTGCCTTTAGGAAATCAAGTTGATTTTAAACTAAATTTGAGAAATGATCTGGTGGGAAGCCGTCATAGGCTGTGGACTGAAGCTGACACCGTGAGGGTGATCGTGGCTCTTGCTAAGAACTGGTAAGAAATATAAGTGGACTTTATCCATCAGTACTTTTGGTCAGAAAAGGGAACAGCGAAGTCCACTCGAATTAAGAGTTACTGGTTCTATTAGTTAAGGTAAGCTAACTGCTGTAAGAGACCATCCTAAGATCTCCGTGGCTTACCATTCTAAAGGCTGACTTTCTTCCTCCGGGTACATGGCCAGTATGGATCAGTGGTTGGGGCTGTGCTCTACCCGGCCATTCAGGGATCTCAGACTCCTTCTGTGTAGGGGCTGTTCTTCCCTTGGACCTAGCAGCTCTCTGCTGCGTTTTCTGCATCCAGCTAGCAGGTGAGGGAAGAGCGAATAGGATGACTTTATGGGAGGTTTCATTGGGCCAGGCCAGGCCTGGAAGGGGTATACATCACTTCTGCCAACAATTCATTGTCTAGAACTCAGTCACAGGCTACCACTAACTGCACACGAGGCCAGAAATGTTGTTAGCTGTGTGCCCAAGAGGAGAGGAAAAACTCCAAGGTAACCGATCATCTGGAAGCCTTCTTCCTCGTACATATAAGTGATTTTATTATAGCCTGTCCTTAAACGGCATATTTCCTATGGTTGGTTTCCATAGGAGTCGAATTTCCATTGAGGCAAGCAGAGTCCTTTCTAAAGATCCTTTGTTGTTGTTGTCGTTGCTGCTTTTCCCCTTTCACTGATTCTACCTCTGATGTATGAGATTTTCCAAACCCTCTAGAACGATAGCCTAAAGCCAACTCTCACTAAACAAGTACCTATAATTAAACTAAGGTATTATTACCACAGAAATAGAAAGTGCATAATTACATTATAGAGGAAACTTGCTCTTTCCACTTCTCTGGAATTATAAACATTGTGTACAGCTGGAGCCAGGAGGTGGTTGCCATAACAACCATGGAAAAGCTAAAAATAGCCCCTTTCATACTGTATTGCTTAAGGTGGAATTATGACATGTTACCGTGTTTTAGGGCAGGCAGTCCTCTTTCATGTGGGAAATGTTTGCAAACTTCCTTCAGCAAAGCACGATTCGTATAATGTATTTGGATTGCCGGTTCTAATTATGTGTCTGACCCCTCTGTTCCACAATTCTTTTCTGACATAGAACTCTGTTTTGATACGTTTCTCAGTCTTCTGGAGAGTCTGCTGGAGAATTGTCTGGACCAATTTCAGTGTTATATTTAAGCTTAAAAAAAAAAAAAAAAAAAAAGTAAGGACCCTCCAGGAGCTCCCTTTTGAGCTCCTTGATAAGAAATGGAAATGGGAAGCATCATCATGGCGTCTTTTCTGCACAATCTCCCTTACCTGCCATCAAACTCTGTATACAGTTAGCCGCCCGCATCAGAGTTGACCCTGTGTTCCAGTCCTCCACGGGAGCACTTATACCTCCCCATCTCTCTCCCCAGCATCACAGGGCAGTGCCGACCTTCCCGAGGAAGGCGGAGATCAGCGACTTATTCAAAGGAGACCTAACACTTCCTCTGTGACAGTAGTATTTTTACAGAGCTGTGGGCAAGGATACTGCAGCAGTCCGATAGCATGGTGGGGGCATTTATGGGAAAATAAAGGCCTGACAATTTTTTTATCCAGGTGACAGTTAAGGAGAGCCTTAGGATAGGGTTTCTTTCCACAGGTCTGCGGGAATGCTACGAGAGAGCAGAGCTATGAGAAGCTATAAATACCAGATACTGAATTTTATAGGGTTGGATGAGTTTGACCTTTGGCTTGTAAAAGGGCTAGTAATTGAAGAGAGTATGTTTCTACGAAAAGGCGCTTTCTTATCAGCAGTGGTGTCTTCTGTTTTGTTTTTGCAGCATTTTAGTTCTGGTAGATCCTCGGTAATTTGTACCACTGAGACACCATCGTGTGGCTGTTAGCAAGGAAGCAGTGTGATTAATTAAGAATGTTCTATCACAGAAAATATGACTTGACTTGTTTATTTGTCATAACAGGCTGGGAAGTGTGCCGAAGTAAGAGCAACACGCGTCTTCATTATGGAACTTGGGCACATATTGTTAATGTACCTTCCGATCTTAGAATTGTTCCCCAAGTCCCCAGAAAATGAGAGATTAACTAAGGTTCGGTTTTCTGTTTGTTTTCGTGTGCAATTAAGCGCAGCCCATTTTGTCCTCCTGCTTGATATAACAGAGCTGTCGTGAGTCTGGCTCTGCCATGGAAACTGGTTTGACGTCACTAATTCTGCTTAGATGGAGGGATGGAGGATTAGAGACAGACAAAGTAGTTGATTTTAAAGACGAGCCCTTTGTGCCTCGCAGTCCCAAATGTTCACCACATCCCTGCATGGAGAATAGATACTGTATACAGTACAAGGATTAAGACAGCTCTACCAGTGTGTTGTTTATGATTCACACAAAACTAAGTTGAATATTATCATCCTTGGAGAGAAAGAGCATTCTGTGCTGTTGTGTGTGTGGGTGGGGAAGGAAGGTTTTTGCCAGACAAATTCGTGAGCTGCTTGTTGGCACAGAGTTTTCATGGAAGGGGTGTTTCTCTGCTGTCATTATGATACAATTATAAATGCTCTTTTATTTCCTCAGGTCTAGTGCGTTCTTGCTTTAGACTTCGTTGGTCTTGGGTCTGTTTAATGTGGTCTTAGAGTACAGATACTTTGTTTGAAAACGTTCTCTCAAATTCTGACTTTTCACGAACAACCAACTCCTAGCTCCCAGGCATTTTAACTGGGGTAGAGTATCTGAGAAACGAAGATCTTAGTTGCGTCAAGGGGTAAACAATTAAAGGAGCACACGTGCATAATTGTGACGTATTTGATTATTGGTCTATTATTTTTGAAAATGGGAAAGAAGTTTTTATTGTCTTTAAATAAATTTTTTCTGTATTGAAATCATTGCTTTGGTGAGTGAAGTTAAAAGTGTGTTCTGTTTTGGTAAGATCAGAATTTCATTTTTAAAATGCATTTGAGGGGCACCTGGGTGGTTCAGTTGGTTAAGCAACTGCCTTTGGCTCAGGTCATGATCCCGGAGACCACGAATCGAGTCCTGCATCAGGCTCCCAGCTCCACGGGAAGTCTGCTTCTCCCTCTGACCCTCTCCCCTCTCATGCTCTCTCTCACCTTCTCTCTCTCAAATAAATAAATAAAATCTTTAAAAAAATGCATTTGATAACATTAAACTTTAATTTTGGAAGACTTGTAAATTGCATTTCATGTGTGAGGAATGAAATTAAAATTTCATTTCATTTCAAAATTAAGATTTTTGTTCAAGGGCACATGTAACCGCCCACCAATCTGAGTGTAATGGAGCACACAATCCAGCTGACAAAACCAGCCGCGCTGTACCCCAGCTTCCATGAAGAACACGATCATCTAGAACTCCTCTAAACTAGCTTTTCTTCTTCATTTGCTCCAAACGATTGAGGCCATGGCAATTCCTGGTTACACCAGAAGAGGTTAAAATAAAATGCTAACCTAAAGTCACAGGAGTGCTTAAGGCTTAGACAGGGGTACAGCTTGTCAGGATTTAAGGTTACTTCTCAGAAAGCATTCTGTGTTGTGGAAGACACCATAGCTCTCTCCTCTTTCCTGTGATTGAGGTCTGCTCTGAGCTTAAAAGTGACACCTTGTAATAGATCATAAATACGCTTCTCTCTCTCTTTGTCTTTTCCAGGTTTGTTGAGATACATTTCACATACCATACAATCCATCCATTAAAGTGTACAATTTGGTGGTTTCTAGCATGTTCACAAAGCTGTGCAACCATCCCCACAATCTAATTTGAGAACATTTTTAACACCCTAAGAAGATAGGGATATTTTAAACATCGTTAATTAGTATTATTCTCTTAAAGGTCTCCAGTAACAAAAGTTGCCTTTTAGTCCACTTTGATCAGAGGAGTTTCTCACAAATAGATAAAATCAAAATCTTAAATACTTATTCCTAATTACTAGTTTTTGCCCTAGAGTGATTGGGTTCTAACTCTTGATAGGCATTCTTACTCCCTTCTAGTATTTAAAAACAAAAGCCTTTTGGGGCACCTGGGTGGCTCAGTCGGTTAAGCCTCTGCTTTCAGCTCAGGTCATGATCTCAGAGTCCTGGGATCAAGCCCCACATCAGGCTCTCTGCTCAGCAGGGAGCCTGCTTCCCCCTTTCTCTCTGCCTGCCTCTCTGCCTGCTTGTGATCTCTCTCTCTGTCAAATAAATAAAGTCTTAAAAAAAAAAAAAAGACTTTTTTTGGTCTCTGAGATACAAACAAAACATGCAAGAATCATATATCAGTGCATAGACTAAATATTTCCAACTTTCTTTAAAACCTCAATATAATACTTTTAAATTTGACATTTGATTTCAGTGACCAAAATATGAGTGGATTTCACTGTTCAGGAACATGTGTATTACTAGTAAAGACTTGGGTTCAAAAATGAAAACACAAGACGACAACTTGTTTCCAGGGACACAGTAAGCTAAGAGTCCAGACTTCCGTCTGATGGTTGAAGTGGCATCTCGCCTAGGGGCTGGCAGATGGACTCAGTGATTTTGGGGGATTATTTCTTTTCAGATTTATGTCTAAAATAACGTAGATTCCATTTAATCATGTTTCTTTTATTATTTTGCATATTTTATTATTTTGCATGGGTCTATAGAGTTCTTTTTAAAAAAATGCTGAAAAAATAGGTCTTGGGGGAGGTAAATTCGGAAGAACAAGGGGAAGCTGAGTGGAAGGAAAGGAGCCTCACCTGGAGGACAGGAGGTGGGTAGGGTTTGCTTGAAGTAGATGAAGGGGACTGACACCCCACCCACTACCCTGAGAATAATGGATTTGTTGGGGGAAGAGTGGCTCTTAATTCTGTTGAAAATTCCTAAAGCCCTAATTCCAAACTTTACCCAAACTGGATGTACTTGCTGGCCACTAGTGTATTTACAGCATTGCTTTCCTCCAATTATTGTTCATTTATTAGTAAAATTAGTAATTCCTAATAACTTTCTGACTTGGACCTTTCAGTAGTCTCTAGAAGTTACAGTAGAAATTGAGCTTTGCCTTTGGGCAAAGAATATGGTTTGATCTCCTATAGAGTTGCATAATTTTATAGTCAACTCTTTGTTTTGTAACCAAGTAGCAACAGCCTGGAGGAAGAAGCAGGGCAGAACATAACCATTCGCTTGTCACTGGGAGATTTTATTAAGCACCTGTTACATGCTCAGGACTGTGCAGGGGTGTTGGAGGAAACGTGTAAGGTAAGGGCTATGATGTGTAGAAACTTAGGGTTTTGTCGAGGGAGAAAAGCATTTATACATATGCGATGATTAAATACTACAGCAAGGTAGTTTGTGCTACCAGGCCAGGATTATGAGAGTGTTTCTAAGAGCAAGGATTCTTGGTGATGTGGCCAGAGAAGACCTCTGACAGGAGAGATCAACCGGAGGAGATTGTCGCTCTGATCTGGTCATGCCCCGGATTACTAAAGCAGAAATGAGCTAATCGCAGACAAGAGCTATTTTTAGTTGATTGAGTTATGCCTCATTCACTGACCAAGGATATCATGTGCTATGAAAGGCAAGGAGAGATGTCTGTTAGAAAAACAGTTATATTCTGTTTAAAGTAATTCTATGTCACGAACTGTAATTTACAAGCCATTGTGTCTGTGATTTCATTCTGTTTACTTGGTGCATTTTCCTTTTCAGATCTAAAGGGGCAATTCTGAATATCTCCTCTGCCAGTGGCATAGCCCCAGTTCCACTGTTGGCCATCTACTCTGCAACCAAGGTGAACAATTTTTTAGTCAATCATGTCAGGCTAAGAATGATGAGAAATAACTATAGAGGCTTCTTGGAGTTCTCTTCTTGGCTGTTTTCAAATGGACTGGGAAGGAAAGGAATGAGGCACTAAGAGCTCAGATTCACAGATGCTTTATTTTCCTGGCAGTCAGCTGGTTTTAAAACCGATACAGGCGTACCTCTGAGTTACCAGAGGCTTGGTTCTAGACCCTCACAATAGCGCGAATATCACAGTAAAGCAAGGCCAATGAGTGGTTTGTTTTCACAGTGTATATAAAAGTTACGTTTACACTAGGGTCTGTGTGGAAAAAAAAAGTTATGTTTACACTACACCGTAGTCTTTTAAGTGTGCAATAGTATTATGTGTGCAATAGCATTATGTGTGTAATAGCATTATGTCTCGAAAAGCAATGTACCTATTTTAATTAAAAAATACTTTATTGCTAAAATTTGCTGTCCTCTGAGTCCTCAACATGTGGTAATCACTGAACACAGATCACCATAATAAATATAATAATAACGAAAAACTTGAAATATTACGAGAATTGCCAAAATATGATGCAGGGACAAGAAGTGAGCATATGCTGTTGGAAAAATGGTGTCAGTAGACTTGCCTGATGCAGGGTTGCCACAAACCTTCCACTTTGTAAAGAACACAGTCTGTGTGATGTGCAGTAAGGCGAAATACAAGGAAACAAGGTATGCCTGATTTTGTGCTTTCCATGGAGAGCTGGCCTAGGCCAGTCAGCTCTGTTGATCAGAACATGTTGATGATGGCGGATTTGGCTCATGAATGAGTCAGCTTCCTCATCCAGCAAAAGTTTGAACTCTGCAGAGCTAAGTGAAAGAATTTGCCACCAGTCAGGACATAAATATACATAGTAGGTACAAGACAGCCCGGATCAGAGTGTGAGTATTTTACATTATTCAGAATTCATAGGTATTTATTGTCACTTCTGGAGTGAGACAAGGATTTTCTAGAACTCTGTAAGATGTCATAATTCTATACAATATCACCACTCACCTCTTCACATTACTAGGAGGAAAAATAATTTAGAATCCATTTCCGGCTGCCGACAGGTCCATGGTGTCTTCTTACCCGTTGCTGAGGCATACGACACATCTCTGAAATGAAAGTAACCATTGAGATGCTGAAATTAAACAAGCTTTTAGGGGAAAATGAGCAAAGTATAGTAAGAACTTGCGATATGTCAGAGAAGGAAAAGAGCAAAATGTTTGCCTTCTTTTTCCCTTGGCTCCGTATCCACCGGAAAAACGTGAACAGTGACTACTGTTTTGAAAAAGCAAGGCACCACGCCCCCTCCTGCCATCTTCTTGCTTTCTGTATCTCTGAAATATACAGAAGGTGGGTTTAAGATGAACACCATGTTTCTTGAAGTGATTTTTGGACCCAAGCTTCTCACCCTGTTCTGCTCTGTGGGCATAAGACTATGATTAATTGGGACCCCAGCAGAGTCATTATTGATACATTATTTTAAGCCTGAGGTGGAGTCCATATTTGAAAAATGGGACATTATATTTTACAAATAGATTTAAAAGTATTCTATCAGAAGAAGATGGGCTGTCACATTCATCCCTACACTTCTTGGATCTTTCCATCCCCAAGGACCAAAAGGATGCTTGCTCTTTTCTTTACTGACAACAAAATCCCTATAGAGGAGAGTTGAACAGAATTCATATTGTGTTTCCGTTCGAATGGCAAGTGGGGAGGAGGAACCGGAGCCTTTGTTATATAATAAAACATTTCTTCTTGGAAAGTAATTTTCTGAAAAAAATGAAAGACCCTTTGCTGGTTAAGTCAAGATTTTATCTTGAGATTATATTTGGTAAGAGAATACTTAATTTAGTGGCAGATAAAAACAACTTGAGGTTTTGAGGGTTTTTTGTTTTTTTTTAAGGTCTCTTCTGCATTGGAAATAAGAAGAATGATTAGGAACTCAGTGTTAAATGGTTAGTTTGTTATTTGTGTTGCCATGACTACTGATCAGACCAATTGATGCAATGTATGTGTTTCCTTCTCACTCCCACCCCATCCCAGGCTTTTGTGGATTTCTTCTCTCAGTGCCTCCATGAGGAATATAAGAGCAAGGGTATCTTTGTGCAGGTGAGTAGGGTTTGTCTCAGTTGCCTATCCCTGTTTTTGTGTGGTTTCCACAGCAACTGTTGCCGTCTTGGCAACGAAAGAAAATCACATTCCTAAAGAAGTGAGTGTGACGTTAGCACACCATTAAAGACATGATTTTTTTTTCTTTTATGCACTTAAGTCTAGATTTAAAAAAATTATCCCCTAGAATTCTGAAGTAGGGATACTTAAAGTAGGACCAAGTGCATGGTTTTATTTCTTAACAGTTTTATTTTGAGAAAATTGGGACTGTCAGTATCTCTTAGCTGCCAGGTGTGAAAGGTGTGCTGTGACTCCATTCCCAAAGCCACAGGGTAAGCATCGCAGGGGCAGGCGGAGGGCTGCATAAAACCCTCTCTTTCCAGAGCAAGGCTATGACTCTGGGGTGGTGGTGAGTTTTCTTTTCTTTTTCTTTTTTTTTTTTTAATTGTGGTAAAAATACCTAACAGAAAACACTTAAATCATTTTTCGATATTGAGTTCAGTGGCATTAAGGACATTCACACTGTTGTGCTACCATCAGTACCATCCCTCTCCAGAACTTTCTCATCTTCCCAAACGGAAACACTGTATCTATTAAAGTAACTCCTCACTTCCCCCTCTCCCAGCCCTGGACACGCTCCATTCTACTTTCTGTGGCTCTGAACCTGGCTACTCGAGGGACCTCACATGGGTGGAATCCCCAGTCTTGGTCTTTCTGCGGCTGGCTCACTGCACTTCGTGTCACATCTTCAGGATTCGCCCATGTTGTTGGCTGTGTCGCACTTCCCTTTTGCTTGACGGCTGAATGGAATTCCGTCGTATATACACGCCGTGTTGTGATTCTTCTTCGTTCATCAGCTGTTGGACATTTGGGTTGCTTTCACCTTTTGGCTGCTGTGAATAGCGTTGCTGTGAACATGAGGTGTACACCTATCTTTTTGAGACTCTGCTTTCAGTTCTTTTGGACAGGTGCCCAGAAATGGAGTTGCTGGATCAGGTGGCAATTATTTACGCGTGTGTGTGTGTGTGTGTGTGTGTCTGTGTGTCTGTGTGTATGTATCTTTTCTTTGAACTGCCTTACCTTTTCTTTAGAAGCTTACCTATTTTGTATTCCCACAACATATCAGGATTCCAACTTTTCCATATCCTTACCAATACTTATTATTTTGTTGTGTTTTTGTTTTTAAATACTAGCTGTCCTAATGGGTAGGAGGTGGCCTGTCGTTGTGGTTTTGATTTGCGTCTCCCTCATTCGTGATGCTAAACACCTTTTCGGTGCCCTTTCAGCTGGTTATTGGTCATTTTGTATCTTCTTTGGAGAAATGTCAGTTCAGATTCGTTGCCCTTTTTTACTTGGGTCGTTAGCTCTTTATTGTTGAATTGTGGGAGTTCTTTATATATTCTGGATATTAACCCTTTATCAGGTATATGATTTGCAAATATTTTCTCCTGCTCTGTGGGTTGCCTTTTCATTCTGTGGCTGTGCCCTTGGATGCACAGAAGTTTTTAATTTGAATGTGGTCCGTTTCCTTTCGTTGCCTGTGCTTTTGTGTCCTATGCAGCAAATCGTTGCCTAATCGAATGTGAAGCTCTCCGTTTTCTTTCAAGTTTTTTGGTTTTAGCTTTTACATTTAGGCATTTGATCCATTTTGATTTAATCTTTGTAGAGACCTTTGCTTTTATTATGTAGCTAACAGACACAACGCTGTGAAAGTATAATACCAAATATGAGAGGGAGCAAAGGTAGGGGGTTTTATGACTACCTGTCTCAGAGCAGCTCTCCTTGTTCAACACAAAGAAATAATGGCTCACAGTGTTTCCCTGCTTAGGCACATTTTTAATAGTATCTTAGAGAAGTTGCAATGCACATCCCTTTCGTACTCCCACCCACGACCTGCCCCCACTTCTCTACACACCCCATTGTTCATCATGGCTCTCTTTATTGCGAGCCTCATATTTCGGTTTTTGTGCCCCGAAGCCCCAGATGATCAGTCATCGTAATAGCTAATGTTTGAAGTGTTACTTTCCACGCACAGGGCTAAGTACTTTATATGTATCCATTTATTTCATTTTTATCTCGTAATGACTTCATAAGGTGGTGCGATTATCATCTTCTATAAATTTATGGAAATCAGGGTTAGAGAGGTTAAGCCACTTGTCCATGTTGAACCAGGCCTCAAATCCAAGGCCATTTGGCACCAAAGCCTTTGTTTTTAATCACTGGGCTCCTAACTTGAGGCCTTTAGGGCAGCGTTGAACACATTGCAGCCATCTATCTGTGCTTGGGCAGTTACGGACTCAGTTCCATTTCTTCCCTCATATCCTTGGATGGTCAAGGTGGCCCGAAGTGTGTCTGGATCTAGCTTCCAAGCCATTATATTCTATGGGTGGAGACCACAGCTAAGTCACCCACAGTGAGATGGCGTGGTAGGTAAGGGAAGAGTAGGGTCAATGTGTCCTCATCTTCCAGGGCCACCTAGATTCTGCTTCCTGAGGTCTCGCGCCTGCAGTCCTTAAGTATCATAGCCCTTTGATGTTCTTCTGATTTGCAGCCTCCCATTAATACGCAGCATACATGGCGGGGAGGAAGACAGGTTTTTGAGAACTCTGAATTTTACACTGAACTACCACACTCCCCCTTCTTCCCCTGACCCTGTCATTTCAGTGCAAGTAGCTGAAGTCTGCCGTGTGGAATGTGGTGTATTTCAGTGACAAGGAGCTGATAAAGCACACGTGGAATGTAGGGTATCACGTGCCACACAGTGTCGTGCCATTTCCTCATTCTGAGGAATCTGTTGTAATCAAGTTATTAATTTCATAATTTTTAAACACCTGCTGAGACTCAGTAGGATCTCACCGATCCATCAGCGGGTGGCCTTGAGGCAGCATGGCCAGAAGCTGCCAGTGGCTGAATGACAAAAGGGAGTATTAGACTCTGTGAGCGCAGACGAGCGATTTCTGAAATTCTCTGAATAGATGAGACTGTCTCCTCCCTCATTCCCACAGCTTTTTTCCCTCAAAGATCTTTTCTCCATATTCTCTGCCTATTAGCCTGGCGTGATTAGAAGCTACTCCAAAAACAGTAACAGTTTGTTTTTTGAAATGTGTAACTTTGATAAACTTGTTTTTCCCCAATAATGAATTCTTAATTATGTCATTTCATTGATCATTGTCTTCCTTCAGAATGCATTCATTTGAGGTTTAAATGTAGCGTGAATTTGGCAAAAAAGAAATAAAAGCTCACATGTTTGGGAAGGAAAGTACAGCTGTCGTTTCTGTGTGAACGTACCAGAATGCTGAAGTAGAATAGAATGTCATACTAGTTCTGACCAAAGGGACAGAAATAGCTGGTCCAAATAAAGCTCAGAGTTAAAAATTATTTTTTATTTTATTTTTTTTTTTTGGTGGTGGTTTATGTCTGCCTGTTTTTTGGACCGGGAGTTATTTACTGGCAATTTTTTTTTTTTTTTCCACTCCACCCCACATACTGTTTCCCGGATGGTCTTGCTAGAAGCCAAGTCAGGTAAAATGGCTTTCCTGCCTAGTCCTCCAGCGGCTGCCTGCCGGGTTTGAGATTGAATTCTGACTCCAGAAGGCCATCGCCTCTCTTGCCACTCATCATCCCTCCCTGCGTCCGGCCAGAGTGGGCCTGGAGTGTCCAACACATACTCCGCTCTCGGCGGACTGGCTCCTTGGCCGTTGCGCCTTTCTCCTCTTCTCCCCGCTCCCCGTCTCCCCACCCCACTCGGTTCACGCTGGAGCCGATGACCCCTGTCCGTCTTTCAAGGCTCAGGCCACATTTCACCTGCCCTGGGAAACCAAATCTCAGCTACACGATATGATTTTCCTTCTGCTCTCCTCGTTCTGCTTACGACCTCGGCCCGATACTCTCTGGCTCCCCTGCCTTCGCCCACTTCAATATATCCTTGAGATCTGGATTTTTTCTTTTTTTTATTTTTTAATCTTGTTTGTGTCTGTGGTTGCTAGTGGCACATGTAATTTGGGGCACACTAGGGACCTGCTTATTGCTTGGTATCAGGGAAGACTCTGGTTATGCATGGCCGTGCTTCTCGGTACACAGACATTCATTTTAAAGGCCCTTTGAGCTTCTTCTCTTGCTCCCATAGGCTCTGGTCTTGAATTTTCAACCTCTGTATCTAGAGGGCTTCCAGGCTAATGCTGTGTTGCCATATTTCAGTTTCTTCTAATCCTTGGAAGGAAAGCTATCATTTTTAGGTCTTCCTCCATGTGAAGGTATATCAGATTGCTCTTTGGGGAGAGAAAGAGAGTATGTTTTTTTTTGAATTTAGGTTGTTTTGTATTAATTTCTTCTTAATATTTTTCCTTTGCTTTTCCCTTTCCATCTTTCCCTCAACTTCTTTTCCATAATTTTGTGAGGATATTTAAATTTTCCTTCATAGATTCAGATTTGTCATGAAATAAGCATTTTGTGGAAATGTAAATGAACAGTGGAGATAGCAAATGAAAAAAAGGTGAATTTTGGACCTGATAAATTCTGTCCATTATGTTTGAATTGAGAGTAAGAAGTTCTTTCTTGAGTAAGCCTTATCAAAAGTATGCTGTTGGTATGTTGGTGAGGACTCTCTGTTCTCATTACTGCCTTATAATTAAAGCCTAGTCAGAATTACGCTTAACGGGGCACCTGGGTGGCTCAGTGGGTTAAGCCGCTGCCTTCGGCTCAGGTCATGATCTCAGGGTCCTGGGATCGAGTCCCGCATCGGGCTCTCTGCTTGGCAGGGAGCCTGCTTCCTCCTCTCTCTCTCTCTGCCTGCCTCTCCATCTACTTATGATTTCTCTCTGTCAAATAAATAAATAAAATCTTAAAAAAAAAAAAAAAAAGAATTACGCTTAACACTTTCAAAGGACAAAATCATAAGTGATCCGATTGGCTAGTGGGTGGCCTCCGTCCTGGCTCCTTCTGTCTGCCAGGTACCAACTAGCCATGAATGAATGTATAAGGAGCTAAGACTAAGCCAACTTCCTGAGTCATACTTCTTGAACGCTTACTCTGTGAAACCTTCACAAGCTGCCTTGTTTTTTTAAAAATGTCTTATTTGGAAATAATTTCAAATCTATAGAAAAGCTGTAAGAATAAGAATAATACAAAGAACATTCTAGACCCCTCTACCCGGATTCACTTAATGTTACATAACTTACTCCATTTGCTCTATTACTGAAAGGTAAGTTGCATACATCATGGTTCTTTACCTCTAAATACTTCGGTGTGCACTGCCAAAGAATAAGGATATTCTCTTATATAACCACAACACACTTATCAACTTCAGAGTTAACATTGACATCATATTTTTATCTAATTTACCATCTGTGTTCTAGTTTTTGACTCCATAATATTTCTTATGGCATTTTTTATCCTCCAGTTAAGAATTCAGCCTAGGATCGGGTACTCCATAGTTGTCCCGTCCCTTTAGTTTACTTTAATCTGGAATAAATCCGCAGCTTTTTATTGTTTTTATGACATTGACATTTTTAAAGAGCAGAGTACGCGTCCTGCTCCTTTTGATTGAACACTGCTTATTTGGGGTTTATCTGATGCTTCCTCATAGTTGATATCACGTTATGCTTTTCTGGCCAAAATGGCACGCGTGGTTTTATATCTTTCTCGGGACATCGTATCCGGAGACACACGATAGCCCTCTGCCCTTCGTTGCTGCTGTTGATTTGGTTGCTTCACTCAAGGTTCCCCCCAGTTTTTCTGCTGTAGAGTTACTGTCTTTTCTTCTTGCACTGCTAAGCAGTCCGTGGGAAAGCACTATGAGACCAAGCAGATATCCTGTCTCCCTGTCAGTTTAGTGTTCCCTAGGTTTAGCATCCTCTGATGATTCCTCACCAACCTGTCTTAGGAAGAGGTTTTTGATGATAAAGAATTCATGAAGCCCTGCTTCATGAGTGGGTAGTTGGTCAGTTCTGTGCAAGAAGTCTCGGCTTCCTCAATCCAGACCATGGTTTTATGCAGACCGCATTTATCACTGGTATGCTTGGGGGCAGTGAGGAAGGGACACTGGGCTTGGCATCAGCAAACCCAGGTTTTACTTCTGATATCACCAGTCGGTGATCATTATCTGACCGACAGAAAGCCGCTTCCTTACTTTGAGCCCTAGTCTCCCCTTTTGGCAAGTGGGGACAAATAATGGGGCAGGTGTAAGAATGCCAGAAATGGAATTGATATCCAAGTGTGAAGAAGAGAGGAAAGAAACTTACATTTATTGAGTATGTACAATATGCTCCATGTTTTCCACTATTTTGTTATATTTCTTGAGATAGATAGACCTCAACCTAGTTCCATTTTACAGCTAGGAAACAAAGAAGCAATAGGAGTTGTGTCACTTGTGTAAAGTCCGTCTAGTGTGTCAGACCACAAATGCCTGCTACTTGCCAGGTCCTTGGGCAGGCAGGGAGGTAACGAAGTGAATAAGACACCATCCTTGTCCTCAAGGCACACAAAGAAAGAAAAGACAGGTATTTAAACACATTAGAAAGATAGTAAGTCCAAAACTAGAGGTATATATTGTGAGCCGCATTTCTTCGATGTAGACAAATTTAGAGGGTACCTGGTAGTCTGTACCTGGGGATACAATGGCAAAAAGACGGAGAGAGATGGATGTGGTAGAAACTTATGTTTAGTTGGGAGACCGACAGTAAACAGGTAAACAGATACAAGAATTCTCATTCACGACAGTATCCAGTGAGAGCGCTATGGAGAAATTAGAGGGGGGTGATGTGTTCACGAATGTGGGGAAGTGTGGGGAACTTGCCCATCTCTGGATTTTAACCTGGGTTTGAATAACTCCAAAGTCTGTGTTCTTTCTGTTTCTCATGGGGGTGTTTCTCTGCACCATATAGTTTTCTTCCTTGGAGCTGGGAAACCAAGTCTCTGGAAATGCTATCAACAAGGAGACCATTTGCTAACTGAAACCATCCCTTAGGGTTTAGTTTGTCTGACTCTTTACCAGAGGACAGACGAGGACACAGGTCGAGACCACGAAACCCAGAGAAGGTGGTTGTGGTTTCACCTGACCTGAAACTGAAATGGGTTTTCTCATTTTTAGCATGAGATTGCAGAAGAATACTCTGTTTAGATGTGAACTTACTGTAATGGGGACATTCACTGGGCCCCCTTCTCTTAAGTTACCGCCTTCCAGTGCTTTGGTAAACTCTTGGGTGATGAGAGTTGGTGGTTTCGTTAATTCATCTAAATGTAGTTTTTAATCAGAATAAATTTAGAAAATAAATAGGACACATTGAGATGAGGGAAAAATAAAATTCAATTTTTTTTAAATGAAAGAAGATAGTTCTCTTTTATATTTTGTTAAATATTTTATAGCTTTGAATAATCATGGAGATCTTTGGGGCTTCAAAGACCTAGGAAGCTAAATACTGAGAAGCGGCTATCAGGATTGAAAACCAAATTCTTCATCCATTCTTCTTGTTAATTGCCAAAGCCAATAAAAGAAGGCAATGGACTGTGTCTTTCTCTGCTAGTGCAGATGGAATCTAAGTAGAACTATAAAGCAATATAATTCTCCCGAGAAATAATCGTATCTGCACCATAACTGCTCCAACTTTGAGAACTGGCTTAAGAATTTTAACTTTAGTCCTGTTGGAGGTCATCAGACTCTGATCCCTTCCAGCCATGTGAATCTCCATGTTTGTCATTGGTAACATCCACTTTACTTGACTCTTTACAACAGTGGTAAATCACAAGAAATAAAACCTTAAGAGGTAATAATTATAAGGTGTCGGAGTAAGTCCAGAAAGAACTAACAGGTGGTTACCTCAGGAGTCACTCTATAAATACGGCGTTCTTCCACTTTTTACAAGATATAAAAAGATATAAAAAGATATAAAAATTCAGCCAAGTTTTTCTTTCTAAATTTATTCCAGAAAATATAAACATTATACACCTTAGAAAATACCAGAATTCAAACCCCACACACTTTCACTGACAGTATTTTATTTAATCCTCATAATAGTAAAGTAAGAAGGATGCTATATCCCCCAGCTGCAAAGTAAAAAACTTAAAGCTCAGTATTTTGGTCAAGATCAGACAACTAGTAAGTGGTCAAGTCCACGTGATTTCAAAACTGACATTCCCCCACCTCATACCCTACTACCTCTTTCTCCCATACCCCAAATTCAGTGCATTGGGAAATCCTGTTGACTTCAGTATCCTTTAAACATAATCCACTATCTGACCACTTCCTGGGACCACCACTGCTACCGCTAATTTAAGCCATTGTGATTGTGTGCTCTGAATATTTTGCAGTACCTTCCTACCCAGCAGTACCTTCCTACCCAGCCTCCCCTCCTCCCATCCTTGCCTATAGTCCACACAGTCTGCTCCCAACAGTCGGAGTGATCTCTTTAAAGCTAAATCCAGGTCATTTCACTTTTCTTCTCAAAAATTCTCCTGTGCCCTTTAATTTCTTTCAGAGTTAAATCATGAGCTCTTATGACCTACTATGTTCTGATGTCACACATCCCACATTTTCTCATCCCTTGCTATTTTTCTGGCCTCCTTGCAGTTCCTCAAACATTTCAAACGCATGTCTGCCTCAGGACCTTTGCACTTCTGTTCTTTCATTGAAAAGGATCTTTACCAAGATAGACTTTTTGCTAGCTCTCTCCCCTCACTGAAATCTTTGCTTATATGTCACCACATCAGAGAGGCCTTTCTTAGTCACCTGCAGGAACAGCGTCTGTCACCCCGTCCTTACTCTGTCCTTATTTTTCTTTTTTCCTTTTTATCATCACCTCCCAATGTAGTATCATGTTTTACTACTTGTTTATAATCTTTGTGTCCCACCCCCGCCCCAGATTTAAGCTGTATGAGATTAGGGACTTTGCTTTTGTTCACAAATGTAGTCCACTGCTGACAACAGTGTCCTAGTAGGTGCTCAGGAAATGTTTGTTGTTAAGTAACTGTTTTTTTTCGTGCTGTACAGTTTTTCCTTTTGTTATGTGAATGTTAACAAATAAATTCCACGTATTTGGAGGTAGGCCATTTGTGAGATTACCACCCAGCCAGTCTTTATCAAGGATTTTCTTTGTACAGAACATAGTACATTTTAACTCCTTCATTTGGGGCTTAGGCGTTAAGGTTTATATGTAATGTTACTGTGGGGCTGTTTGCTCAATGCCATGTAACCAGGGATCTCTGCCCCATCAGAGTGATGAGATAAGGAAGAGCCCTTTTGTGGAAATGCTCATCTCATGGCCTGCAAGTAAAGGAACACCAGCTCCCCAAACTGCATTCTGTGTACATAGTTATGGGTCTTCTGGAGGATCTCAGATCCTGAGATCCTGAAAGATGAACAGACACACATAAGGAGAAAAGGTTTTCTAAATGATGCCTCCGCAGAGCCACAGTTCTGCATGAAGAATGTGTGCTGGTCACACTGGTGAACTGATGCTCACAAAAGGCAGATCAGACATCGTGTCTAGAATTCTGTATTGTGCAAATGCCTGGAGTCCGGTGTCCTTTGGATCCACGTTTTCCAAAGCCTGGTTGTGAGTTGTTCTGGTCATTTTTAAATTCAAGAAGGCATGTTTAGTACAGGTACCAACATGAGAGATGCTTTACCACCTGAAATTATGATGTTCAGTATCTGATTCTTGAATGCCTGCCACGCAGTATTTCGTGTCCATCTTTTTTTTTTTTTTTAAGATTTTATTTATTCATTTGATAGACAGAGATCACAAGTGGGCAGAGAGGCAGGCAGGGGGAGGGGGGAGCAGGCTCCCTTGTGAGCAGGGGCTCGATCCCAGGACTCTGGGATCATGACCTGAGCCGCAGGCAGAAGCTTTGACCCACTGAGCCACCCAGGTGCCCTGTGGTGTCCATCTTTCCAGTATACAGTGATGCTATTATTAAGTAGCCTTCCTACTCTGAGTCAGGCCCCTAAATTGTTTTGTAAGGACCAGATTACCTAAGCAAGCTACTCCAGTAGGGGAGGAAAAAAAGATGCACGTTGTTTCCAGGGATTGTTGTTTAAAAAACACACTGGGGTGCACCTGGGTGGCTCAGTCGGTTAGATGTCTGCCTGCAGCTCACGTAGTGATCCCAGGGTTCTGGGATCAAGGCTCCCCCTGCAAACTCCCCACCTCCGCCCACCCGCCAATCAAGCTCCCTGCTTCTCCCTCTCCCTCTGCAGCTCCCTCTGCCTAGGTGCTCACTCTCTCTCAAATAAATAAAATATTAAAAAATAAATAAATAAAATTTAAAAAGCAAGCTGAATAAGGACAAAACAACAGCTTTGCTTTCTGGCCTAATTATTTTCACGTTGGGATTCCAAACTGGAAGACCAGAGCACTTGCCTACACCTGTGGTTGTGAAGGTCCAGGTTGTTTCCAGGCAGGAATCTTTATAATGGCAAAGTTTTGAGCTTAAGCAACTTGTAAAATTTGTTCTGCCACAAAATACTTCCTGTAGAAGGGTGACTATATTCCCAACCTGTTCACTGTAATATTTCCATGAGTAGGGAGGAAAATGGATTAATTTAGTTATTGTTTACTGTGTTTTTGGTGACTTCTTTAAGGATGTATCTGGATGACACTTTGGGGTATTTCTTTACTTTGACACATACCTTAAAATACTCCTTTTTAAATTCTTGGAAAGTAGCTAGACCTGTACGTTTGTCTTAGTTTAGATAGGTGATCTTGCTTAAGCTTCAGAATAATATCTAAAATTTTACACCATATTATATTGTGAACTTCCTGGCATCATTAATTATCTGTACTGCAGCAGTGGAAGGGGGTCCCGATGCAATTCCTTCAGTGCCGTGCACACTGAGGAGTTCTGTTACCAAGTCACGCAGCAGATCTGTGCGTCCCTCCTATGTGCTAGGGGCTGCTCTGAGCTTTGGCCATATGATGGTGAATAAGACCATGGCTGCATAGAGCTGATACTCTAGAAATCACTACTGTCCCGTGATTGGGTTTAGTTTTCTGTTCCATTTAGCTTTTGTCCTGCCACTGCTCCATACATTTCTTTTTTTGCTTTTTAAGATTTTATTTGTTTGACAGAGATCACAAGTAGGCAGAGAGGCAGGCAGAGAGAGAGAGAGGAGGAAGCAGGCTCCCCACTGAGCAGAGAGTCGGATGCAGGGCTTGATACCAGGACTCTGAGATCATGACCTGAGCTGCAGGCAGATGCTGAACCCACTGAGCCACCCAGGCGCCCCGTGCTTCACACATTTCTGACTCCTGAACCATACTGAACAGCTTTGCAGTTGCCCAAGGACCTTGTGCTCTCTCTCTTTTTCTTTGTCCCCACTGTTCTCATTACCCAAAATGTTCTTCCTTTGTTTGTTTACCTGGCAAAGTCCTCCACTTTAACACTTCGCTCTAAAGTATTTCATCTTTGAATCCTTTGCATCCTCTGCTAGACCACATTAACTGCCTTGATTTTAAGCCATTGGTGGAAATAAAAAACCTTTCCAGAACAGAATTTAAGTTTCTTCATTGGAAAAACATAGCTCGACTTGGGATTCCTAGGCGTGTGTCTCTTGCCTCCACTTCCCGGAGCTAGGAGGTTCCCCAGGCTCTCTGGATGGTTTAGCTGAATGGTGAGTGACCTTATTGCACCATCAAGTGGTTCATCCGGGCAGTGCCACTTAATTCTTCTGCAGGATGCTAATAGTCCAACTTATGCCATGTATCTACAGAGAGAGGGAGGGTGATAATATCAAGATGTAATTGGAAGGTATAATTGTCAGACCATCTTCATCCTGAGACACTCAGAACTTTACAGAACCCTCAGTGGCTCGTGATCCATAGATGGAAATGGGGTTTTAAATCTTCACTTTTCTTATTAACCGGGAAATCTGAAACAGAGATGTGACACGGCTTGCTTGTGTTCCTTCATTATTTAAGATGGTGCATAGGCATATGCTTTCTTTTGTTTTGTTTGCCACTCAGCTTGGCAAACGGTTTTCATTCCTCACCCATTGTTAGAGTCTCAGGGAACTCTTCATGTCATACTGTATCCTGGCCACATGGCTTTAAAATTAAATACCTTTTTGACAAAGTATTTTTGCTCAGTTAAGTGGGGGTTGCATGGATAGGGGTAAATTCTCAAAAACCAAGAATCACCTAATCAAAGGTAGCCCAGGTATTGAGGTACTTGGGGGACATTAATTAACTTAGTGTGGGTTTGTGGCTGCCGGCACATAATAGAAAGATGGAGAAGGACCGTGTTTAGGCCCTTGGGCTCTTGGTTCTTACCAGGCAGGCTGGACTTTCAGCCCCCATGTTAATGAGGGTGGAATATATTCCTTGACTCATACTTGGAGTGGGAAAAATTCAAAAACCTAAAAGCAAAAACCCCAAAGAGACATGGGAACATTCCTTCCAGCTCTCAGCAGGAAGGAAACACCTCCTCTGGGACATATCTCAATTTTATTTCTACCTCTAGTGAAATTTTTTATTTTGACCACCAGGTATTAGATCCTCCTCTTTAACAGAAACATCACTGTCCTCAATACCCTTTCCTTTCCTGCACATGTGGGAAACGGAATACATTCACTCTTTGATGAATGATCGCCCAACCAACTTCAAACTGCAGAAGGAACCTCTTATGTCATGAGTCAGGACCCGTTGGAGTAGGGTCTCCTCGTGTTCTATGTTGAATCCTATCCAAATGTGTCAAGCCTGAGCACTAAAGAACTTGACACTAGTTAAGTCCTTCTGACAGGTCATGTTCAAATCTGTCCTCCCACGCCACTCCCCTCAAGGGTCTCTTGGTTAGCCAGGCTGTTTCCATGTGGTTTTAGGGTCTCTCCCCACAACGAAGAAAGAAAAAAAAAAAAAAATGGTGTGCTGGGGGAAGATCCTATTCTATCAGCAGCAAAGTTTATAAGACTCAGACACAATGGTAAGAAACTAGGAAAGGAAGAGTAGTAGCTAGACTCTGAGAGGGGAAATGCTTATTTTTTAGAGGCACCAAAGCTGTTAGAACTATCTTAAGGAACCACAAATTAGAAGGAAAATGAGCATTATCTCTTTGGGAGGATAAAATGTCAAAAACCTTCATGGTGGTTTTGTAACAATATTCAGTTTAGTCAAGAATGGAAAGAGTATCCTTTCCAGAACCACCGCTCTCCAGGTTTGTTTAAGTGCCTTCTTTTTAAAAGGTACAAAAAGGTCTGTTTCTGCTTATGTTTAATACTTTCTAAGTCTCAAATTGTTTCATTGATAGATTGCTGTATTACAGTTGATTTTATGCCATCATGTACTCTCTCAAGCTGACTTTAGATCTCACCAAAATGTTTCTATGCTTCTGCCAGTAAGAGCAATCAAACAATTCTCAGTTTGTGGTCTAACTAATCAAGAGCATGTTTTTTGTTTTTGTTCTTGTGGTGCTGGTGATGGGCTGTTGCCCTTCTAGAGTGTTCTGCCGTACTACGTAGCTACAAAGCTGTCGAAAATCCGAAAGCCAACTCTGGATAAACCGTCTGCGGAGACATATGTGAAGTCTGCACTGAAAACTGTGGGCTTGCAGTCCCGAACCACCGGATACCTGGTCCATTCTCTTATGGTATGTAGACTTGCAAGTCTCCAATCAGCTCTTTGGTTTGGAGTTTTCTTTCCTGTTAGGTCGCAAAATAGCATGTGGTGTGTTAGCATCTATATGTTGTCTAGACTTACTAATGAGGCATCTGTGTTTTATTTTAAACACCCAAGAACTTTAAACTTGACCAACGAAACAATAGAGTAAAACATAAGATCGGATGCTCTCAGTTAGCCCAAATTGTAGGCTGTCATGACATATCTCCCCATTTCTCTCCCTAGGACTCAGTAATTTCAATCATGCCTACCTGGCTATATTTTAAAATCACCATGAATTTGGGCAAGTCCACACGGGCTCGCTATATGAAGAAAAACAAGAAGAACTAAGCACTGGTAACTCGCTGAGTAGCTTGGCCCAGTGTGCCAGCCTACGTGTGTTTACGGCAAAGCACCCACCCGTCTCCAAAGTCTGCGGTTGTCGTTTGATCAGTTACTAATAAGGCTAAATGTTGTCATAATTGGGACGAAAGCAGAAATTGTGTTCAGCAGTTCTGGACATACATTTTGAATACTGCCAGGAGTTATTTTGAAATTTAATGTAAATGCTCCTATCCAATGGACATAGAACTAATAATACTAACAAGAACAGTGTCATGGGAAGAAACGTGATTTTGGCAAATCACGGAATGACAGAGTCAGATATAACACTTCAGTGGTTTGCTCTGGCCCGGATGGTGATGGTTCTTGTATTTTCTCTGAATTATAACTTAAAAAGTAATGGCGAGCTTCATTTTTTTTTTTTTTGTAAACACTTGGAGGGAGCGGAGATTAATTGATTCACTTATAGGAGGACACATTGTAATAAGCATTGCTGTGAGGTTTTCTAAAAGTATGTCCCAATGTGTATATTTCTGTGGAACTTTTTGTTCTCAAAGGTAGCTAATGATGTAAAAATAATACAGGAAACATGAAAGTTCCTTTTGACACATGGAGCCCACTAATACATGCTTTCCTCTAATACATATTTCTTCTCAGTTTAAATGCGCGTAAATACCGAAAGCTATATGGTATGATTTATAAAGGTAAATGGGCCAAAAAATACATTGAGATGAGCAGTCACTTATTGTGCCGCTAAAACCCTGACCCAGGAGAGTGGCCTGCTTGGACCCCAGCCTCTTTTGTCTCTGCACTGCACCAGTCCTGTTCCCATGTGTGACCACAAGCTATTCCTAAAAGAGTAATGGTAACAGAGAAGTGACCTTAGACTTTGAAATCGATACCCTGTAGATAGCAGTCTGACTAGTTTTAATAAAAGATGATATAACCACAGTGATGATTGTAAATGTATTTCTTTGGTGCTTGAAATTAAGGCTGTTTTTACACAGGCTTACTATAAATTAAGACTTACTTTTATCCTGCTCCATAACTTGAGGGAAATCACCAAGAGATAATTCAGTATTGTGAAACATGTAACACAGAAGGTAGGTCTTTATGAAAGCTGTGGTTCCTAAGCTCTGAGTTTTAAGCACCAGGAGATTTGTTTTAAAAAAAAAAGAAGTAATTGCCGTGTTTAGGTGTTGAGGTGTTTCTACCCTTTAGTTTTGCTAGCTAAGGATGTAAAACAAAAATAGGAAGAGCCAAAGTACGGTCTGCTCTTAGCATCATTACATAGGAGAAAAGACAATTTAGCACCCAAAAAGTAAGAACATAATCTCAGAATCATTTAAACTGACTTTTGAATTATGATTTTGAAATGAAAATAAACTTAGTTTTATGAAAAACACATTGCCTTTTTCTTTCTCATTTTGTTGTTGAAATGGTGAAACCACAGTGACCTGAGCGATACTTTGTTTGCTTTCACACGTGGGCTCGTTGATTATTGTGGGTGGTCGTTTTCAGTGGGTTGGTAGCATGGGGAGGGATCGATGTGCAAGCATACACAGTATGCTCCCTTCCACCCAAGTTAGAAAGCAGTTGTATTCTGACCAAATCCTGTAGCAATCTCCAAACTTCTGAGCTCTAGCTTTTACTACTTCAACTTGGGTTGTGTCCTCGTATATTTGACACCTAAGACTGAAGATAATGGAATGAAACTCTGTTTCTAGGCACAGGGAAAAATTCATTGAAAAAAAAAAAAAAACAAAAACAAAAACCCAGCGTACTCCAAACTTTCAAAATAGTGGAGCACAGTTTTTAGACTTCACTTTATATCAACTTGATGTTCTAGTCCTATGTGTGCTAGATAAGGTTGGAACCCAAGAGAGTAGAGTAAAAGAGAGACTGATTCATGTAGAATCAGCTCATTTCACAACACAGTGAGCTAGATTTTAATTTCTTGTTCTTTCATGGTTTCCGGCAGTAGCATGGGGGGAACACACGTAATGACATTGCCATTCTGAGTTGTCTTTGTGCCAGTCCCCCATGCACTGGGAGTAAATACAGATGTTATGACTGTTTCTCAATTTCCTCAAATGTGGTCCTGCCCTAAATAGATGACTTCCTCTCATTGGATCATTTATTGCATTGAAATACGACAGAACTGAACTTTATATGGGGTGAACATCAGTGGTGACACCAGACAAATGGTGCTGATGCCATGTAGAAGAGATTTATTGTAATACCTTATGAGAATGCAATAAACTTAGGTTGTACTCTAATTTTTTAAACTCTGTTGATACCAAGTTATCTGAGATTTAGATGGTCCTGGATTCTGCTGCTTTGATCTGTAGTTACAGTGTCAGAGGAAATTGTCAAAGCTCTTTATTGAATATGTTGGAAACTATTCCAATTAAAAAATGTTAAAGGGCTCACTACTTTGTACTTTGATACGCACCTCATGATGAAAACTATACATGTGGACAGAATTTAAATTCCCTCTTGGAATGTAATTCTTTCTGTAGAGGTTTATGTAGAGATATCTAGAAATGAAACATTGTGTCCAGCACGAACACAAACATATTAAATGAATCCATGTTAACGTGATGATGGCATATTACAACTTTGCCCTCTCCTTTTACCTATGTATCTGAAAAGCCAGCGAAATGGGTACTACGAATGATAATCCTAAAAGGATATAAGGCAAACTTGTTTTCCTTACTACAAAAGTTTCTAGATATAGCATTGTGTACATTTATTGAGTGCTAACCACATGCTGTTTACTCTTCTGGGAAAGAAGAAGAGACTACAGTGAAAAAGGGACCAAAGATTTTGCCTCCGTAGAGCTTACATTTGAGCTGGGGAAAGGTGAGGCAAGCAAAGGAGGGAGACAGGTTAAAAAAGAAGAAAGAAAGAGTAACATAGCATAAGTGCTTTATGATATGCAGTGAGGGGTGCGGGACGAAGCTAGGTAAGGAGGTTGGGGAATCAATGTGTGTAGGCTTGTATACTCATAGTGGGTGTGGAGAGAGGTTTTGAATTGTCTTGGGGAAGCCTTTCGGCTTTGTGGGAGAAGGCAGACTAGCCTGAGCAAAGAACCCAAGGAGACTGCATGCCTGGTATATTCCAAAATGGCTATGAGTACATACATATTGAAGTACATACTGCATGAAGTCTAAAGATTTCAGAGATCTTGTTTAGTTTAGTTATGACTTTTTAGAATGAAATCACCTTACGTTGTTGGTCATATTTCACTATCTTTGTACTGCCGAATTCAATTTGCTGGTATTTTATTTGGAATTTTTGCATCTAAATTTAGGAAATTGGTTTGCAATCTTTTTCATATTTGTCTGGCTTTCATATTAATATTATAACTTCATTAAAAGAGCTGGGAATTGGGGTGCCTGGGTGGCTCGGTGGGTTAAGCCTCTGCCTTCAGCTCGGGTCATGATCTCAGGGTCCTGGGATCGAGCCCCACATCAGGCTCTCTGCTCAGCAGGGAGCCTGCTTCCCCCCTCTCTCTCTGCCTGCCTTTCTGCCTACTTGTGATCTTTCTCTCTCTGTCAAATAAAGAAAGAAAATCCTTAAGTTAAAAAAAAAAAGCAATTTTGGCTTTATCGATCCTTTTGGCCCTTCTCATTATATGTTCTCCTGATTTCTGGCAGTTTATTCTGTTATTTTTCTTATTTCACAAACTGAACATTTCATCCATGTTTTAAATTTTTTTCTATTCTGACATAAACATTTATTGCTCTAAGTTTAATTATCTTTCACTACATCCCACAATTCAGGAGTGTGTGTGTGTGTGTGTGTGTACATAAACGTGCATACACACATTCTTTTTCAGTGCTAATATTTAAAAATTTATGACTTTGACCTCTGACCTGTTTAAAAATATTTTTTTAAAGGACAAATTCAAATTTTGATAAATGCTACTTCCTTTTAAAAATGCTTGTGTTGGGGCAACTGGGTGGCTCAGTGGGTTAAGCCTGTGCCTTCAGCTCAGGTCATGATCTCAGCGGCTTGGGATCGAGCCCCACATCGGGCTGTCTGCTCAGCGGGGAGCCTGTTTCCTGCCCCCCTCTGCCTACCTCTCTGCCTACTTGTAATCTCTTTCTGTGTCAAATAAATAAATAAAATCTTAAAAAATAAAATAAAATGCTTATGTTGGTATCACCATTAATGAGGCAATTTTATATTTTGTATATTGTGTTATCGTGGACTGAAGATACAATATCAATTATGTAGTATTCCTCCCAAAAATGTATAATCTGAACCTAATCACACTTGATCTTTGCCAAAAGGCCAAGAAGCAATAATATGAACCTAATCAAAAAGAAATATCAGAAAAATCTAAATTGAAAGACACCCTACAAGATAACCAACTTAAATTTGTCAAAAGTTTCAGATTAAAGAAAACTAAAGAAATGTGACAAGTAAATGTTACATAATCTCAGATTGAATCTTGATTAAAAAATGGGATTTTTGAGACAATGGGTAAGATTTGAGTAAGGTCTGTAGGTTAGATAATAGCATCATATCCATGTTAATTTCCTGAGTTTGATCATTGTACTGTGGTTATTTAAGAAAAAGCTCTTGAATTTTAGGAAATACACACTAGAGTATTTAGGGATAATGGGACATTATCTATGCAACTTAATCTCAAAAGCTTCAGAAAAAAATTATTTATACAGAAAAAGATAAAGCAAACGTGTTAAAATGTTAACATTGGAAGAATCTAGGTAAAAGTTGATATATGAGAACTCTGTGTGCTGCACTGTAGAATTCCCATAAATCTGAAATTTATTTGGAATAAAAAGTGAAATCTTTTGTTATTGATTTCTAAATAATTAGACGAGAACATGTGGGTGTGGCCCAGCTTGGGCAAGTTATAACCTTTCTCTGCCTCAGTTTTGCCTTCTGAAAAATGAGAATAACAACACCTGACTTGTAAACTGTTGGTGAGCAAAATTTCACATTTTTTAGGTACTCAGGATCTAGCCTGGCATAAAGTAAATATATATAAAAATGCTGTAGTAGCCTGAATAGTGGCCCCCAAAGATACCAGATCCAGATCCCTGGAGCCTATAAACACTACCTTAGGTGGAAAAAGGTCTTTGCAGGTGTGATTAAGTTAGAAGATCTTCAGATGAGATTACCTAAGTGAGCCCTAAATGGAATCACAAATATCCTTAATAAGAGGACGATTACACACAGAAAAGGAGAAAGCAGGGGGACCTCGGAGGCAGAGATTGGAGGGACGCAGCCACAAGTCAAGGAATGCAGGTGGCTACTGGGCACTGTTAGAGGCCAGCAACTGGATTATTTCCCAGAGTTTCCGGAGGATTGAGGACCCAACTGACACCTTGATTTTGGACTTCTGGCCTGTGATCTTGTTTTAAGCCACTGAGTTTATGGTAATGTTACAGCAGCCATAGGAAACTAATACAAATGTAAACCCTTTACTTTCACCAGTTCTTAGAAAGTTTTTAAGATATATTTTATGTCTAGATATAGCCAACTTATTAAAAAGTTTTTACTTAAATTCAATTTAATTAACATATACTGTATATTAGTTTCCGAGGTAGAAATTAGTGATTCATCAGTTGCATACAACACTCAGGCCTCATTCATCCTGTGCCCTCCTTAATACCCATCACCCACTTACCCCATCAACCCTCAGTTTGTTTCCTATGATTGAGTCTCTTATGATTTGCCTCCCTGTTTTTTAAAATGTACCATATGTGCTTAAGAAGAATGTTTATTTTCCAATTGTTATCTTCTATATATGTACATTAAGCTTATTAGTTCTTCAAATCTCCCCTGTCTTTACTAATGTTTGTTTGCCTGACCTGTCAATAATTGAGAGAAGTATTTTGAAATCTCTCACTATAATGATGGATTCAGATTCCCTGTTTTATCCGTTTTTGCTTTATATATTTGGAGACTATCTTGTTAGGCTAATAAAGTTTAGAATTATGCCTTCCTGGTGGGTTGAACTCTTTTTTTGGTCATGCAGTGACAGCCTTATTGCTAATGCTTTTTGCCTTAAAATCTGTTTTCTGTGATTCCAAACTAGCTATCTCTGCTTTATTTTGGTTAGCATATAGTAGTATATATTTTTCAATTGTTTTACTATCTATTTTTCTATGTATTTATGTTATTCTTTACTGTAAATTCCAATTGTTTATTGAAAAATCTACCTTTTTCACGTTTTCTTCTTTTCCTCAGTTTTTATAAATATTTATGAGTTGTTTTAAAGTTCTTCTCTGCTTAATCCTACATTTGGATCATCTGTAGATCTACTTATTTGGTTTTGTTTTTCTCTTGATGATTGGTCATATTTTTCTAACTCCTTGCATGTCCCATAATTTTCTTTAATTGTATGCCAGAAATTCTATATAAAAGAAACATAAAGACTAAAGTCAGGGCACCTGGGTGGCTCAGTGGGTTAAGCCTCTGCCTTTGGCTCAGGTCATGATCTCAGGGTCCTAGGATCGAGGCCCGTATTAGGCTCTCTGCTCAGCAGGATCCTGCTTCCCTCACTCTCTCTGCCTGCCAATTTGCCTACTTGGGATCTCTCTCTCTGTGTTAAATAAATAAATAGATCTTTAAAAAACAAAAAAAGTCTAAAGTCAATGTTTTTATTCTCCAGACAGGACTTGCCTCTTCCCTGTTGGATAGAGTAAGGACTAATCACTCCAGTCTAAACAGGTGTTCAGCTGAGTTAGGGCTGGGTAGCCACTTTTTCTTTTTCTTGTTTTTAAAGATTTTATTTATTTATTTGAGAGGGCATGAGCAGGAGGAGTGGCAGGCAGAAGGAGAGGGAGAAGCAGGCTCCCCACAGAGCAGGGAGCCTGATGTAGTGTTTGATCCCAGGAGTCTGGGAGCCTGAGCTGAAGGCAGATGCTTAACTGACTGCGCCACCCAGGCGCTCCAAGTTGCCACTTTTTTAGACTTGGTGCCCTATAGTTTCAAATGTCAGCAGAATGAAAGCTGTCATGTTTCTTGTGGACTCTTCTTTCTCAGAACCTTTTTTTTTTTAAGCACTGTAAGACTATAAAAGCTTTCACCTTGTCTTCCCAGTCCAGCCCTCTCCCTTCTGTAGCCCTAGAAAGAGTGTCTAATGTTAATCATAGGGTTCATACCATATATAAACACTGACTACTTACTATGCCTCTCAAAGCCTGCATGGTCTGACTCCTCTCTACCCCATCTCGAAGAACCCCCTTAACTGCCTCTCTATTCCTACAGGAACCCTCTTTCAGTCTTTCCAATACACCTCTTCATTCAGTGTGGTTGAATGATTGCAAAAACAGCTCCCGTACTCTACTCCTCCCAGTATCCAGACCCTTTGCGCTGTGACTTTGCAACAAGTCCAGTCAAGAGGTGAAGTCTATTTCCCCACTCCTTGAACTTGGTTTAGCTTGCTCTGGCCAATAAATGAAGTGCTTTGTGCTACTTCTAAGCCTAGGTCTCCAAAGATGTATTTGTACATGCCTCCCCGGACACCACTAGTGAGCTCGTTCAAGGACAAGACGGCACATGGAGTCAAGGCTAGTCTACATCAGCCAGCCCCCAGCTGCTGATGCACCAGCTGAATCAAATACAAATCAGAACTCCCAACCAACACAAGACTCCACATACATTGTGGATACTACTCCACTAGGTTAGGTTCCCCCATGAGTCTCATACCAAATACGACAACTGTAATATTTATGTATTTTAAAAAATGTCTACCTCTCCTGCTAGACTGCAACTTCCATGAGGGCGGAAGCCGGATCTGTCTTTGATCACTACTTTGTCCTTAGTATCCAGCACAGTGCTGTCTACAGTCAGTACTTGTGACATTTGAATCAAGACTTGCCTGACATCCCAGTTCATATACTCGAAATAATGTGGTTCACGTGGCCTTGAGGACTTGGTGATTCCAGAGAAGAATGTGCTAAACCATCTAGATAAAGCCATCAGGAAGGATTTATAACCTAGGGTCTGCCCAATCCTTCACTTTCAAAGTCTCTGAAAGAACCCAGCTATTAGGCCCCAGGAAATGGCGCCATCTATCATTCCAGGAATAGTCCTGTCTTTCCTAATTTGGCTTTGCATGTGCCACATATTTGCAGAGGAGGGCACGGTGGCCTCATGTAGCATCATGGTTTAGTTTTTTCCTTTGTAATTGGGATTAAGAAAATTGGATCGGTGTATGCATATAACTACAGCATTACTCGGCATGCTCTCAGGAAATGTTAATATCATGTGCTATTATTTAGAAATCAGATGCGTAAATGGTGCCTGCTCTTTTTAGGGGTGACGTGACTATCAATATCTTAGCCACCGAATGCTCCATACTGTTTAAAACTCTGACATAACTTCCTGTTTGCCGTATGCCTTCGCATAGGTAACCTCTAGTCCCCTCTCTTGTCCTTGGTATTTGTCCGCTCTCCACCATTTCACATCCGATTATGCCGTTCTTTCATTGTTCCTCACAGTTGGTGCTATGGCTTACTGGCATATTTTATCTTGAGCAGCATCTGTAATTGTGCTGGGTGTTGAATGGGAGGAGTTCCTGTCTGGAGCCTGGGGAAGCATCCTGTCTTCCTCGATGTCGCTTAGAGTTGGTGGAGACATGAAAGCATCCTTGCCCACCCGCTGCAGAGTTGGCGGTTTCCTGCCCTATTCTCCTCCCCACTTCAAGCTGGGAACCGCTAAGCCTCTGGCAGTGAGACATGGGCTGGGAATTTCTCTGTGTAGTACCTTCACTGAAAGCTATTAGCAAGACGTGCCGTTATTTTCCCTGAATTGGATTTTCTCCAGAATTCTCAGCGGGCACTCCACAAGCAGCATATGATCAAAACAGGCAAGGTTTGGCAAGAGTCTGATGTGAAAATCAGCAACTGAAAATAAGCAGCAGTGTGTAGCTCATTCAGAATCCTTTTGGTAAAAGCTACCAGCACTTCGAAAGCATCTATCAGTTTTGCCATCCAAGGGATAGGGTATCTGTTGAGTGGGAAGTAGTCACCTGCAGAAAGCAGGCAGCTAGAAAAGGTAGAAGTCTGGCAGGTTCTTGAAAGATAAACAAGGCACAGTCAAATATCCAAGTTGCTTGGCCCTGCCCCAGACCCACTAACCCAGACTCTCGATGGGTGGCCTGGAATGTTCATTTTTTACAAGCAATGCCCTAGGGATTCCCAATGCAGATAGTCTTCCAACCATAAGCTGAGAAATGCTGGTTTCAGAGTAGAGGCAAGGCAACCAGCTCAGCACAACTTTAAGAAGGCTGTCTTGGGTGAAGGAAAACAAGAGAGCAACACGAGAGCAAAGGGCCAGGGTTGACAGTGTCCAAATCAGAGCCAAACCGATTGCTCACAGTTTAAGGGCAACTCTGGGGCCAGCCACTTGCTAGCTATCGCTTCCGACCCCTGATATCACAATCACACTGTAAGAGTTAGGAATCAGAGTAGACCAAAATTAGTTTCAGGGGAAATAATCAATAACCATAATAGGGTATCACCTACAAGGGAAAAGTAAATTCTAAGAATACAGAAACAGCAGACAGAGGGAAGAGCCACTACCAGCATCTAGGTCCAGGCAGAGGCGTGCACACATTCACACACACACCACCACCACCACCACCAAGGAAGGAACAAATCTGGGGGTGCTCTCCCATCTGTTAGGAAGTTCAGAACTATGCTGTGCATTTCAAGTAATCTGCTCCAGGTGAGGGTTTCACAGAGTTTTCAAGCAAAGGGCTGCTCATGTCTTCAGACACAGGAGAGCAAGCTACTTCCATTGCCACGAGAAGTTCAGGGTGACTTGGGTGTCCAAGAGATGTCAGTTTCCTCTGGGTCCAAGCAGATGTCACTATTTCAAAATTTGGGATCCCATTCCTTCCCAATCAATGCCTTAACTTCACAATAGGAACTTAACAAGGCTGTCAGTGTCACTAACATTGCAATTCAGCCCACAGATAGATGCCAACCACTGCAGGCTGCTTGGCATAGCACAGACAGCTGAAAGGAGCACTTGAATCAGGAAGAACCCTTTCCTCCTCCAATGTCCCTCCAGCACCCTCTACTGATGACGTTTCACATTGGACCAAATGGCAAGGGAAAAATGTTCCAGTATTGCAAGCAGGGCAGTGGAGGATGGGTTTGGAGCTGAGAATCTGGCAAGATTTGGGCTGATAACAGACAAAACACCTCACTTTCATTCCCTCTCCCACAGTCTCCACCACCACTCCCTGATAAAAACACAAACACTGCCTCTAGAAATGGAGAAACCCATGATATAAGACTCACAAAGAACATCTTTCTAATACTACGTACTAACATGTAGCTAGCATAACCAACCATGTCAGTTGCCCAGTTCTTTTTTGCCTTTAGCATTTGAAGTCCAATGTCCTGCAAGACCTCTCAGTACCAGACAAATGGGAATGATTTGTAACCCTACAGGCATCCTGAAGGTTTCTAAACTTTCTCTGCATCCAAATTACCCCGAACACTTGGTAAGAATGCAAGTGGTTTTTGTTAAAAATGCAGTTATTTTGGATGCAAGCAAGCCATGGATGGATTTTTGAGAAATGTTCTACGTGGAGGCCGAAAAGGTGTTAATCACTACTTTTAGGGACTCCTCAATCCAAACTTCTTTGTCCTTGTTCCAAAACCATAATCACTGAAAAGAAAGAAATAACATCCTTTGGAAGACACAGCTAAGGTTCCTGAACCAGAAACAGACACTGACAAATGACTAGTTGATGGGGACAAAAAAAAAAAGATAAAAATTATAGTCTGCCCTTACCACTTTTCTCTCCTTTCAGTTCTAGGATAAGTAATTTTCCTTCAGTGTCACAAAGGATAACAATGATGAATGCTGTGAAAATTAGATTTGTGGGGTACACTGAACTTTTGCAGGTAAGCAGTATATAATGCAAGACTTATTTTAAGGACTCCGACAGTGACTGTTGTTTGGTAGATCTTAGAGAATAAGCTGCACAAAACAATCTATTCAGTGCTACTTTTTCTATTTTCACACTGTAAGATACATGGTTGAAGACGGCCATATTAAAGATGCTTCTCAGAAACTCGGAGGCGGTGAAAAGAAGACACTCTTTGACCCACTGGTCAAATTTATTTATTTTTAATTTTATGTTTAAAAAATATTTTATTTATTTGACAAAGAGAGAAAGAGAGAGAGACAGACAGACAGCACAAGCAGGGGGAGCAGCAGAGGGAGAGGGAGAAGTAGACTCCCCACTGAGCAGGGAGCCTAATGTGTGGGGCTCCATCCCAGGATTCTGGGATCATGACCTGAGCCCAAGGGAGACGCTTACCTGTCTGATCACCCAGGTGCCCCAATTTATTTTATTTTTTATTTTTCAAGACACTCTTTTTTTTTTTTTTAAAGGTTTTGTTTATTTTTTATTTGACAGAGATCACAAGTAGGCAGAGAGAGAGAGAGGGAAAAGCAGGCTCCCTGCTGAGCAGAGAGCCCGATACGGGGCTCGATCCCAGCACCCTGAGATCATGACCTGAGCAGAAGGCAGAAGCTTTAACCCACTGAGCCACCCAGGCGCCCCTTTCAAGACACTCTTTTTTTTTTTTTTTAAAAAGATTTTATTTATTTATTTGACAGAGAGAGATCACAAGTAGGCAGAGAGGCAGGCAGAGAGAGAGAGGAGGAAGCAGGCTCCCTGCCGAGCAGAGAGCCCGATGCGGGACTCGATCCCAGGACCCTGAGATCATGACCTGAGCCGAAGGCAGCGGCTTAACCCACTGAGCCACCCAGGCGCCCTCAAGACACTCTTAATATTAACTGGATTTCTGTTGTGTTCCAAGGACCCTGCTACATTCTTCACATGCATTACCACATGTAACTCTCCCAACAAGAGCTATGCCCTTTTCCTAAAGAAGGGGAGTACCGGGACACCTGGGTGGGCTCAGTCAGTTCAGCGGCTGCCTGCAGCTCAGGTCATGATCCCAGAATCCTAGGATCGAGCCCCACATCGGGCTCCTTGCTCAGCAGGAAGCCTGCTTCTCCCTCCGAATGCCGCTCTGCCTGCTTGTGATCTCTCTTTGGTTTTCTGACAAATAAATACATAAAATATTAAAAAAAAAAAAAAAAAAAAGAGAGAGAGAGAAAGAGAAAGAAGAAGAAGAAGCAGCGGAGTACCTGCCCTAGGTCACACACCCAGTAAGTGGCGTGGTCCGGCTCCAGCCACACGTGGTTCAGCACCGGAGAGCGCGGAGCAGAAGGCGTGGTCCCGTGCCCCGCCGTGTTGCTGATGGAAAGACGCACGGGCTGCGGTGGGAACGCAAAGGAAGCGCCTGTGACCCCCTCCAGGGCTTCCAGGGTAAAATTCAGACCCTTTTACTTCGCACATCACGACCCGGTTTCCCACCCCCCTCGCCCTTCCCCCAGCCCCGCTGGGACCCAGTCACTCTTTCCGCAGAGACCAAGGTTGCCGGCACTTAGACGTCTCCGGCTTGGTTTGGGAGCGAGGCCGGGGGGTGGGGGGTGGATTACGGCCCGAAGGACCTCGGCCTACCTAACGCGTCTTCATTCCCACCTTCGCCATGTCCCGGCTCCCGACCGGGCTCCCACCGCACCTTCAGTCCGCGCTCTGCACCTATCCCGGCCCTTATCGGCACCTTCAGCAAGCCGGACCTCTCGCCTCAGGGAACAGGTACCTGCCCGGACTCCAGCTAACGGCGCCGGAAGTAGTGGCGGCGACGCGTGACGTCAGAGGAAATTCCTGACGCCGCGGCCTGTGGTTGCGAGTTGTCGGAGTCGGTGTTTCACTCTTAAGGTTCCCCGACAGCCGGTGGCGGCGCGGGTCTGGGCCTGGGCCAGGGTTCGTTCCAGGACCGGGCGGGTTTGTACCCGCGCGGCGGGCTCCGCCGGCTGCTGTGGGGTCCCGCATCCCCGCTGGGTGGCTGGGGCTTTGGGGACCGTCCCCTGAGGGCCGTCCCGCGTCGAACCTCCAGGACCGCGCGTCCCGAGGCTCGTGGAAGAGAAGACTCGAAAATAGGGCCGGTCGCTCGCGCTGCTTGAGGACCAGGCTTTTTCACCGCGAGGGTCTCCCGATCTGCGCTCCAGCCGCGAGAGAGGCCTTGGTTCCGCGCTTTACGGAGGAAGAAACTCGGGCCGGGAAAGGTGAAGTCCGTGGACAGGCGGTGCGGCCGGGAGCTGCCGGCTTGAGATTCGGAGCGAGTCCGGCTGGCGCCCGAGCTGCCGGCGTTTGCCTTGTGCGGGGTTCTCGGGGTGGGAGGTGGGCCTGGTGGGCCGTTTCTGGGCCACAGAATCGGTTAGGTCTGGGGTGGGGGCTCCGAAATCTCTCGTCCCAGCAGCTGTGCCCTGGCCGGTAACAGCGTCCTGCTCCCCTGGGAACAGAGCGAGAACTACAGCGCAGGGTGTTCAGAGCTTTTGACCCTCCCGTTGAGAGGAAATAAATGCAAGCTGTCGCGACACAGCTTGTGGGTGTCGAGGGGTGGCATTGGACTCTGCCGTTAGCTCTTTTGGGGGCAGATGGCCGTCTCCGTCATCTCCCTGCCTGTTCAAGGAGAAGGAATTCTATGCTGCTCGCCTGGGGAAATGTGTTCAGTGCACAGATTCCTGGGCTCACCCCAGCTCAGAAGGTCTGGGGAAGGTCTGGAAATTGGAGTGCCAAATAAGCCATAAAACGAGCTCGTCACCTGCGAGGACTCGAAATGTGACGCTTTCTTAGAGCAATAAAGAAAGGAATCATAGGTTCAGAACATGTGGCTTGGACCTCCCTGGGTTGGTCTCTTTAGTAGCTGTGCTCCTGTATTTGCTGTGAGCTCAAAATTTAATGGCAGAAATGCCAAAATAGTATACTGAGTATTAGGAGGTGGTTTTGTTTTGTTTTGTTTTTTCAGTTGACTGAAAACTGGAAGTTAATGAAGTTTGAATGTTAATCTACCTCCTGTTGACGTCCCAAGTGACTCTGGGTGAGCTGCTTAACCTTGTAGTCATCATCTGTGCTCCCTTCGCAACATCTCCCACGATGCTTGTCGCAAAGAGGAACACTTGGATCCATTCTGAGATGGATCCATTCTGAGACAGACCGTGGGTATTTTTTTTTTCAGATTTATTTATTTATTTATTTATTTATTCGACAAGGAGAGAGAGATCACAAGTAGACAGGTGGGCAGAGAAAGAGGGGGGAGGCAGGCTCCCTGCCGAGCAGAGAGCTGGATGTGGGGCTCCATCCCAGGACCCTGAGATCATGACCTGAGCCAAAGGCAGAGGCTTAACCCACTGAGCCACCCAGGTGCCCCAACCATGGGTATCTTTTAATACGCTTCCAGGGAAGTTTGATATAGCCGGTTACAACGGAATATGGAAGTGCCCTTGGAAACGGAGTCTGAGCTATTTCTCAGTATCCGTATAGGTGAGAGAATATTACGGTTTCTTTGACACTACTAAGACTAATGTCGTTTATGATAGATCTTAGAGTTTCTTAACGTGTACTTTCTTGGGAAAGAAGCAAATGTCCTGTTAGGTCATTGGGATGCCTGGGTGGCTCAGTCTGACCCTCGATCTTGGCTCAGGTCATGATCTCAGGGTGGTGAGATCGAGCCCTGCATGGGCTCTGCACCAGGCGTGAAATCTGTTTAAGATTTTCTCTTTCCACGGCAAACCCTCCTACACTGTTGGTGGGAAGGCAGGCTGGTGCAGCCACTCAGGAAAACAGTATGGAAATTTCTCAAAAAGTTGAAAATAGAACTACCGTCTGATCCAGCAATCGCACTACTGGGTATTTACCCTAAAGACACAAGCGTAGTGATCTGAAAGGGCCCAGGCACCCAAATGTTTATAGCAGCAATGTCCACAATAACCAAACTATGGAAAGAACCTAGATGTCCATCAAGAGATGAATGGATAAAGAAGATGTGGTGTATATATACAATGGAATACTCTGCAGCCATCAAAACCCTCAGAATCTTAATATTTGCAACAATGTGGATGGAACTAGAGGGTATTATGCTAAGCAAAATAAGTCAATCAGGGAAAGACAGTTATCATATGATCTCACTGATAGGAAGAATTTGAGAAACAAGACAGAGGATCATAGGGGAAGGGGTGGGAAGAATGATGATGAAACCAGAGAAGGAGACAAACCTAAGAGACTTAATCTCAGGAAACAAACTGAGGGCTGCTGGAGGGGCAGGGGGTAAGGGATGGGGTGGCTGGGTGATGGACATTGGGGAGGGTATGTGCTATGGTGAAGGAAAAAAAAAGAATTTCTTTTCTACCCCACTGCCAATGCACGCTCATTCTCTCTTGGGGAAAAAAAAACGTTCTATAAGATTGCAAAAATGAACGTTAAAACCTGCAGTTCTAAGTGACTTAGTAGGCTCCTTGATTGAGATGTTGTGATGACAGAAATTAATTTTGTATAGAATCTCCGATTGCATTGAGCTTGAAAGGATTATAAGGACTTCCTTAGGTGGTTCACACTCACAATCCTAACTAAAAGCACTTTTTTTTCCCCCAAACAGATACCCTCGTGTGGTTTTAATCAGGAATGAAATCTGAAAGCTAAGAACAGAAGCGTTTTTGGTCAATATGGAGGACAAAAGACGCCGAGCCCGAGTGCAGGGAGCCTGGGCTGGTCCCCCTAAGAGCCAGGCCCCTGCTCAGCCAGGCAAGAACTCGTGGGGATCTTGTGTGAATGTACTTGCATTTCAGTTGATGTTAAGAAGTTATTTAAAGTGTAGCTGATGCCTTGATTTTCTTGATGATCATCTTTTTTTTTAAAGATTTTATTTATTTATTAGAGAGAGAGATCACCAGTAGGCAGAGGCAGGCAGAGTGGGGGGAAGCAGGCTCCCTGCAGGGCTTGATCCCAGGTTGATCCCAGCTCGATCATGACCTGGGCCAAAGGCAGACGCTAACTGTAGGAGCCCCAGGTGCCCCACTGGTGGTCATCTTTTATTGGCGGTTGAGGTATAGTGTTCCTCGTATTTTATCACAGCTCTCACACCTTTCAGTGTGTGTAGCGGGATCTCCGACAGACTTTACTAATTAATTTCTAGGTGTCTTATCGGTTATCTTCAACTAGATTTTATTGCCCTTGCTCCCTAGAGCAGACTTTTTGAGTCTGGTTCACGTCTCTTCTTGCTCGTTTCAGCCACTGCTGCTAAGAGCCATCTCCACCAGAGACCTGGTCAGACATGGATGAACAAGGAGCATCGTCTTGCAGACAGACAGTTTGTGTTCAAAGAACCCCAGCAAGTAAGTTCTTAGTTCTCCTACAGTATTAACAGATTTGCTTGTAAGAGCTATATTCACATAGTAGACACTCCAATAGTGACTGAATAAATTCACTAATAAAAGGAATGTGAAAGGCCTTTACTTATAATGGAATGTGGCATATCAATTCCTTAATATGTCTGAAGATTCTTTATAGTCTGCTCCCAGCTGATGGGCAAGTATAATTCCCATTTTGGGGGGAAGGAAGGAGGTTATATCGTGATTAGCACTTGCATTCGCTTTCTGATTTCTAACATGGTTCTAACAAACCATGCTGTCTTAAGTGCTAGTGTAGCAGATGTCTCCGGATTGGGTTGAAATTTTCAGCTACTACAATGCCTGATATTTTAGCCTTTTTTTCCTCCCGTGGGGAAAAATTGTAAGAAACAGTGAAGATTCACTGTTGTTAATAACATGGAAAAAGCTAAAAATTAGTCATCTTGCTGTAATAGTGATTGTGTAAATAATGATTAAAACTTACTTCTTAGTTTATCTTGTATTTTATTTTTTAAAAGGCTTAATTTAATTAATTAATTTGAGAGAGAGAGCATGCATGTGCATGACTCAGCAGAGGGAGAGGGAGAATCTTTGAGGCCGACTCTGTGCTGAGCACGGAGCCCAAGCAGGGCTCAGTCTTACAACCCTGAGATCATGACCTAAGCCGAAACCAAGAGTCTGATGCTCAACCAACTGTGCCACCTAGGCACCCCAGTATGTCTTCTATTTTAAAAAGTCTCCTGGAAAAATAATTAAATAAATAAATAGTTGCCTGGCCTGAAAAGAAGGTTTTTCCAGAATTACTGGCTGCTCTGAAAGTGGATTAATTCCACTTTTATTATTTTTTCTTGCCCGCTACTAACTGTGAAATAGTTCTAAGGAAAGCAGACAAGGGTCTCTGGTAGGATTGTAAAAGCTTAAAGTAAAAAAAAAGGGATAGTTTTTAAACTTGACTTACTTTTATCAGAAATGAGAAGATGTGGTAGTCCTCCACATAAGCGTTTCTGAGGATTAGGGATCACACCAGAAGTAAAATCTGCCTGTTTCCTTGCAGGTAGTACGCAGAGCTCCAGAGCCACGAGTAATTGAGTAAGTAATTTGTTGCCTTTCTGTATTTGTTGCCCACAGGAAAATGGAGAGCCCAGATCTTTCCCTCACGGGGTTTTCCATCTGAAAGAGATAAGGGCCCAGTTACTGTATTAATTTTAGGCTGGGATAGTTGTCTCTTAGATGTCTTTAAACTTGGTCTTTTGGGAAGCCTTGCTCAATTTGCTGATGGTGTGGAAAATGCAAGAAGATACTTGTATCTTAAACTGTGATTCTGGTGTGGATTTCTTGACCCTGATCATTAAAATATCTGCAGACAGTAAGCTAAAATATCTCCTAGGTAAAGACAGAGTGGGATTTTTCCTGAGTCATTGAAATACGGCGTTTTTTGTTTTTGTTTTTTTAAGATTTATTTATTTATTTTAGAGAGCATGCACAGGGAGGGGCAGAGGGAGAAGGAGAGAGAAACTTTAGCAGACTCCTCACTGAGTTTAGAGTTCCACACCGAGCTTGATCTCAAGACCCTGAGCTCATGACCTGAGATAAAACTAAGAGTCAGATATTCAGCTGACTTTGCCACCTAGTGCCCTGAAACTGGCCTTTTTTTTTTAAATAGATTTTACTTATTTATTTGACATAGAGATCACAACTAGGCAGAGAGAGAGGGGGAAGCAGGCAGCTCTCAGCTGAGCAGAGCACCTGATGCGGGGCTTGATCCCAGGTCTCTGAGATCATGACCTGAGCTGAAGGCAGCAGCTTAACCCACTGAGCCACTCAGGCGCCCCTGAAACTGGCCTTTTGAGAGGCCTTTCATCAGGTACTGTTTTACTAGCAACACTTAACGAAAGCTGCTGGAAATCTAGAGGGCCTTAAATTCTCATATAATTGTTCCAGAGCAATTTCATTTCCTCTTATGTTGATCTATATATAAAATGTCATCTTTAATTTATAATTCCTCTTACATTGATCTGTATATATAATACTCTTTTCCAAAATTAATGAAAGATGCTTTGTGGGGTGCCTGAGTGGCTCAGTCAGTGAAGTGGCCAACTTTGGATTTCCGCTCAGGTCATGATCTTAGGGTGGTGAGATCGAGCCCCACATCAGGCTCTGTGCTCAGTGGGGAGTTGGAGCCTACGAGATTTTCTCCCTTTCTTCCTGCCTAGGAATAGTCTTTTAGGCTGCTTGGCTGTTTCCAGGTTGACTTGTAAGCCCAGGAAAAATTTGAAACAGGAATGTCATCGTACTTTTTTATTTTTATTTTAATTTTTTAATTTATTTATTTGACAGACAGAGATCACAAATAGGCAGAGGCAGGCAGAGAGAGAGAGGAGGAAGCAGGCTCCCCTGCTCAGCAGAGAGCCCAATGCGGGGCTCAATCCCAGGACCCTGGGATCATGACCTGAGCCGAAGGCAGAAGCTTTAACCCACTGAGCCACCCAGGTGCCCCAGGAGTGTCATCATACTTTCAAAAAGGGTATATAGTTGTGGCCTGGCCACTATTTAGCTATGTAATTAGTCCTTAGGTACATTAAGGCCATCTCTCTGAACTTTAGTTTCTTTGTCTGTAACATTAAAGGTTTGTACTATAGGATCATTTAAGTAGAGTCTAGTGGCTCTAACAGTCTTGAATTCGTTTGTGAACACCATGTGACATTACCTCCATTGGTGATAAAGAGAATAAAAAAAACATGAAACTTATTACTAGGTACAGATGGGACATTCAGGCTGAAAAAATAGGCAGTTGTGAATATTCAGGTCAGAGCAAAATGACAGAACTTCTGGTTTGACCCCAAGGTTTGTTAATTCTGGTTATCTAAAGTTAGCTCCTTAGATTTTTATTTAATAGCCAAAAATGTCACCCATGTTTAAAGTGAGCCAATTTCTAAACATGGCCCAAAACATATCACACTGAAACATTGTAATTATAATTTACAGTTGCAGTTAAACATTGTAATTTACACTCCGGGGGAGACCATCTAGAGATGTGATAAATGTATATGACAATAACACTGCCCACATTTTTGCTCGGAGGCACTCTCACATTTGCCCAAGAGCCCAGCTCACAGATCACAAACTACTAACTCTCATGGCAGAGGGTGATGTGAAAACTGTCCCTTTATGTTCTCTGTAACTGAACTCTGTCCAAGAAGGGTCTGACTGTTAGCCTGGTATAGGAACCTGTGCAGTCTGGATCAGTTTTCTCACTGTGGACCTGGCCATGCTGCACTTCTGGAACAGTTTTGTACTTTTTCACATTATTCCCATCTACAATGTGCAAGGCACTGGGAAACACAACAGTAACCTATTCCTTGCCCCTTAGTAGCCCACAGTTTAGTAAATGAAATAGACATGTAATAAGAAATTGCAGTCATGTATGTTGTAGAAACAGTAGAATTATAGTAAGGTCTAGTGGTAGCACAGAGGATGAGATAGTTAACATTATTTGGGTGGATTAGAGGTCAGGAAAGCATTACAGAAGGCAAGGCGGAACTGCGATGTTGAGGAATGAATTAGAATTTTCCCCCAGACTAAAGCTCAGGTGGGTGGGATTGGGGGTGCTGGATGGCAGGGAAGCATTTCAGCTTGTAGGAAAGCAGGATTAGAAATACCGTGGTGGGGCACCGGGGTGGCTCAGTGGGTTAAAGCCTCTGTCTTCGGCTCAGGTCATGGTCCCAGGGTCCTGGGATCAAGCCCCGCATCTGGCTCTCTGCTCAGCAGGGAGCTTGCTTGCTCCTCTCTCTCTGCCTGCCTCTCTGCCTACTTGTGATCTCTCTCTCTGTCAAATAAATAAATAAAATCTTGAAAAAAAAGAAAAAAGAAATATTGTGGTGTGGAAGGTCAGGGTGGGCTCATTCAGTTAAGTGTCTTTCTTTGGTTCAGGTCATGATCCTGGAGTTCTGGGATCAAGCCCCACGTTGGGCTCCCAGCTCAGAGGGAGTCTGCTTCTCCCTTTGTCCCTCCCCCTGCTAGTGCTTGCTTGCTCTCGAATAAATAAAATAAAATAAAGTTAAAAACAATACTGTGGTGTATTCAGGAGATTGCAGACAGCAGTGGAGGATCATGAGTGAGTGGGAGCGGAGCTACATCATGGGGACCTTGAATACAATGCTGAAAAGTTGGTGGGGAGCCTTTGAAGGATATTAATTAATCAGAGCAGGAACCTCATTAGGCATGTATCTGAAAGCAGCGGAAGCTCAGAGCTCTGAGATGTATTTGCCATATGTAAATGCACCTATTCCAGAGTCTCCAAAGAGATGCTCTGTTTGGTACCCCTTTATGATAGATCTCTGGACCCTATCAGCCTAAATTATGGGTGAAATATAAAGGGGTAGAATCGGGATTCATTTTATCCCTGTCTTTGTCTCCATGGCCTGATCCCCTCAGGATTCAGTTCCCAGTGACATCGGTAATCTGCCACCGTCTTGCCCTTCATCTCAGTAGTGGAGGAGGTGGGGATGTGCGTCCCTCACAGTGCATGTTCATTCTGAAGTGGTGTAGGTGACTGCAAGTTTGGAGAGCTGCAAAGCACAGCTCTCCCACTGGAGGGAGTGTAGTATTTGCCTGGTACTAACGAGTCTGTTTTCTTAATTTCTGTAGCAAAGAGGGTGTGTATGAAATCAGCATGTCACCCACAGGCATATCTAGGTAAGTGCATTCTCCCTAGAAAGTGACTATAATTTCAATTGAGTTATAGTCTCTTAAAATATTCTGTTCCCTGACTTGAAATAGGTAACTTCTGCCTCTGAAATTCTTTGGTGTGTAATATCTCTTTTTATATAGCACTTCTAACTTCAGAACATTTTCAAAGTCTGTCTGTCAGGTATGGTAACTATTACTTCTGTAACTTTTTAGATGAGGAAATGCAGGCCAAGGAAATTGAGGACTTTTTCCTAGTGCCACATAGTAACTTAAAACTCCCGTTGATCTAGCCTTTACTTCTGTGCTCTGGGTGCTACATTTTATTATGTTACATTATATGTATTACTACATTCATTATCGTATTAATCATAGTACTGCATATATCTATATGCAACATATTAGGTTATGTTAACCCTTAATCTACATGAGTGGATCAGTATTTCAGTCTACATTAAGATAAGTTTCAGTAAAGGTAAAGCATATACAACTTAGGGTATAGATGGCATTAATCATTATTAAAAGCATTTTGAGATGTACCTGGGTGGCTCAGTTGGTTAAGTGTCCACCTCTTGGTTTTGGCTCAGATGATGATCTCAGGGTTGCTGGGTCAGGTTCAGCATGTAGTCAGCTTGAGCTTTTTTCTCCCTCCCCCTCTGCTCTTTCCTCTGCTTGCACATGCTCTCTCTTTGTCTCTCTCAAATAAATAGATATAATCTTAAAAAAAATTTTTATTAAATGTTCCCTTAATTCAAGAATATACTTACTGTCACTATAAAATAATGAAGCATTTCAAATAAATGTATCTGAACTTGCATATCTGAATGCATTACTTAGGAAGAGCTTCAGAACCTCCGTTTCAAAGCCAGTTTAACAGTCACACGAGAAACCCAGTTGCATTATTTTGGTCATATCTCATTGTTAACCAGAGGTGGCTTCAGGTGAGCTTTGGCTCTTTCAAAAAATCAGACACACCCTCAGAGAGTGAAGTTCAGCAGAATGTTCCAAGGGCTTTGAGAATCAATCCAATCTATCTTTCTTTCTTTCTTTCTTTCTTTCTTTCTTTCTTTCTTTCAAGATTTTATTTATTTATTTGACAGAGATTACAAGTAGGCAGAGAGGCAGGCAGAGAGAGGAGGAAGCAGGCTCCCTGCTGAGCAGAGAGCCCGATGCGGGGCTTGATCTCAGGACTCTGGGATCATGACCTGAGTGGAAGGCATAGGCTTTAATCCACTGAGCCACTCAGGCACCCCGAGAACATTTCTTAAGAAGGATATCCAAAATGATTTTGAGCTGACTTGGCATTATTGAAATAAGTGTATATTTAGTGAGAGAAAGAACCCTCATTTGGAAATGTTTATTTTGATAGAGTCATAAATGATCCTTTTCCCTACTTGGCTTAGTCTCAGAAGACAACCAATTGTTAAAATAACACAGGGTCAGGCATTTTATTTATTACTCTGCGTTCCAGAGTGAGCCTATGAGGTGGATATCATTTTTGTGTTACAGATAAGAGAAACCAAAGTTCAGAGAGGTTAAGTAATTTGCCCAAGGTTTCACAGCAGGTGGTGGTAGAGCAGTATTTGAATCATGTCTCTAAAAGCCCTCATGCATTATTTTTCCTTTATTGCCTCTTTTATTTGTCCTAACGTGAACGTTTATTTCACAATTGGAAGAACATCATGACCTGGTGATAATTAGGTTCTTCCATGAGAGATGTAAGATGATTTCACCTACCCATGAGGAAACATCCAGATTAACTTCCTTCACTAATGGTTAGAGACTAGCTCATCTTCTCTGTTTTTTTTAAGGTTTTTATTTATTAAAAAAAAAAAAAAAGATTTTTATTTATTTTGAGTGAGAGAGAGTGTGCATGAGCAGGGGGAGAAGCAGAGGGTGAGAGGGAATCTCAGGCAGACTCCACACTGAGCACTGAGCCCCTGATGGAGGGGCTGGATCCCAGAACCCCGAGGTCATGACCTGAGCTGAAATCAAGAATCGGATGCTTAACTGACTGAGGCACCCAGGCTCCCCTCTTTTCTGTATTCTTCAGTTAATAATGCTTTAGTTATTTAGTTATATTCAATTGTAATTATTTATATATTTATATAAATATTTATATGTATTTAGTTATATTTTAGTTATATTTAGTCATAATAATGACTTAGTTAATAATGGTTCTTTCTGCATCAAGGGTGTGTTTGTATCCTGGCTTTATTAACTTAAAAGAAGCTGACTGGGTATTGGAACAGCTTTGTGAGGTCATTCCCTGGAAACAGAGGACTGGCATCAGAGACGGTAAGTAGATGTCTGAGATCGTACTTGTTGCTGCCTGGTCTCCCTTTCTAGAATGTTTTCTGATGCCGTTGCCTTTTTCACTATGCCCAGTCTTACGTAAACAGATTTAAAACCTAACAGAGGTCCTAAAGATGAGTAGGGATTTGTCAATCAAAAGGGACAAGGAAGAGTATTCTAGGCAGAAGAAACAGCAGACAGCAGGCTCAGAGATCAGAGTGAACAGGGCAGGGGCATGGAGGTGGGATTCAAGCAACCAAAGGATGTTTGGTTTGGCTGAACCGTGGTTGACATCTCTCTTTTTGAGTTTGTTCATTACCTCTATTACTTTAAATAGTGACAGTTTTCCTCTTTCTTCATAGAAACTTCCAGAGCTTCTCTTTTTCTGATTCCATTTGGCATATGTTCTTTTATGATCCTTATTACCGGCTTTTTATTCTCATTTTCATTTCATTAGAGGAGTCCAGTGTCCTTTAGTTTCAGCATTTGTGCTCTGGGAGTTTGTAAAGATTGCCTGGCTTGGAACCTGCTCCTTTGTGGGCATCCACAAGCCAACAGTATCTGCTGTACCAGAGGTGGCCACTGGAGGACGTCTGTGCTCTAACATAAAATTTCCTTTCTGGCACATTGAACGAATTCAAATTTTCTGTAAAGAAAGAGGCAAAGTATATAGACTTCATTTTTGTGACTCAGACATCAGAATAGGAATCCACTTTTTCTCCTGACTCCCAGAGTTTCCACAGGAGGGCTTTGGTGGCCAGCTTGGCATTGATTGCTGGCCTTGCCATGCAAAGTAATTGTTGATTTTAAGCAAGTTCTAGTTAAGTAGTTTTCCGATTCTTGGTTTTCTTATCTGTAAAATGGTCTAATAATAATACCTATCTCGTTAAGGGTGGTGTGATAATTAAATGAGATACAGCATGATAAGTGCTTAGCAGAATGACTGGTACATAGTAAGCCTTTGGTGAATGTTAGCTACCTTTATCATTATTGTTCTTATTATAGCAGTTGATTTCATTTGTGGGGAAAAACAGCAGATCTATGAATAATTCCCTTCTCGATAAATTGGACATCAGAAACTTCTGACTACTATCAGCTTTGTGCTGTGGTTGGTCAGAGCCCTTTTTTCTTAAAATCAAAAGGTAGCACATGGATGAACAGTATGTCGTGTTTTGTGTGGATGTTGGTGCCACAGATTCCTGCCTACTAGGGTTCAGACTCCATAACCTGCATTTTTTAGACCCTCTCTAATCTGAATTGTTCTGCAGTGTGACTCCACTCTTTTTTTTTTTTTTTTTAATTTTCTTTATTTATTAGCGAGAGAAAGAGAGATCATGAGAAGGGAGAGGGTCAGAGGGAGAAGGAGACTCCTTGTGCAGGGAGCCCAATGTGGAATTCAATCCTGGGGCTCCCAGATCATGACCTGGGCCAAAGGCTGTTGCTTAACCAGCTGAGCCACCCAGGCGCCCCTGACTCCACTCTTACTTACGTCCTCACTGACACAAACAAGTCATGTATACTCTCACCTCAGAGCTTTGCTGCTATGGTTTGTGCCAGCATACCTTCTCTTGTCTTCTTTCTTTGATCTCGTGAGTCTCTCTACTCCTGAAATCTCCTGTCTTCTAAATGTGTGGAACCCTGAGTCACAGCTCATCTTTACTCTGCCTTTGTATTTCTCGTAGTTTCTTGCACATTGCATGGCACTCAGGAGGCACACCTTAAATAGCATTAAACCATTTCAAAGGCCCTGTATTTTCTTTCTTAGATGTAACTTACAAGCAACCAAGACTTACAGCATGGTATGGAGAACTTCCTTACACTTATTCAAGAATCACTATGGAACCAAATCCTCACGTATGTTGGAATATTGCTGTTGGTATGGTTTTATAGACTATGTGCTATAAATGTAGAGTACTGTAAAATAATAGTACATTATTTTGCAGAGTTGCATGATGGTTCCTAGTACCAAAAATCCTCTGGGTTCAAACACTGCGTCTTTGTGCTTATCATTCTTCCTGTGTTTTTTGATCTAGAGATGAACTCTGACAATGAGAAAAAAATTGGAGCTAGAATAAACAGGAACTGGGCTTTAGGATTTCAGAAAAATGAGCCATTTCTTCAAATCTTCCCCTTTCGCCTGCTTTTCTGGCCATAACCTTCTGTGTACACCCTGGTACACGTTTGCTCTGGAACCAGATTCTTAGGACTGGCCAGTGAGGTCAGAACATCTCTTTCCATTTCTCAGGCTCTTTTGCCACTTGTGAAAAAAAGCTGGTGTTTTTCTTGTTGACTTTGTATTCATTCTGTGGCTGCAGTTCTTAGACTTTGGAAATCTTATCGTGGGTTTGGCTTATTTCTACTGTTTCTTTTGTTTTTAAAAATTTCCATGACAGTAGACAAGGAGATTCTAGTATATAAATTAAGATTGTCCAAAGGATAGAGTTAAGATCCAAGAAATAGCTCCCTGTTTAGTTCCTGGAATCTTGCCTTTGGCAAATAATCTTATGCTTTACTGAACGAGGCTTTGAAGAAAATGGAGTTTTGCTTATGACATTGGGATAAACAGAAGTATGACACATTTTAGAGCTTCTAGTAATTTGTAATAATAAACTCCCACTTGACTAAAATGTTCAGGACCAAAACATTGATGGGAGTGGGAGTGGGGACATGGCTTTTTCACATGAAAAGATAGCTGCATGCTTTTGTTTGTTGGGCTGCGTTTAGAATGTGACCCAGGGAAGTGCTGAGACCCTTTATAGCTGAGGTTGATTTGGAAACATGAAGAGAATTGAATTAGACCAATCCAACAGATGGCTGGCCATGTTTCTGTCAGAATTAATTTACCTTCTTGTCAACAGTCATAACAGAGAAGTTGAGGATTAAACAGGCTCTAGGGAAGAAGTTCTTTCCCATCATTTTAGTTAATCTTTTAGAACGGGATTTCTCAACCTTGATATTAGTGGTTTTTGGGCTGGGCAATTCCTTGTTGTTGGGGCTGTCCTGTATATTTTAGGATGTTTAACAGTATCCATGACTTGTACCCAGTAGATGCCAGACATTTGCTAGGGAGCAGAACTGCCCTTGGCTAAAAACCACTGCTTTATAATAAATGTAAGGCACATCAGATATGCTGAGTAGTAGGGCCTCTTATGCGTTGAGGACATATTGACAACTCTTCAATAGAATTTTTTAATGACAATCTTTTTCTTATAATGTATGTAATATGAATTTATTTTTTAAAATTTTAGAAACTACAGATAAGCCTGAAGAATATTAAAATTTTGGGTAATTCTTCCACCTAATGTTTGGGTCTAGTCTTTTTATTTTTATTTATTTATTTTTTTAAAGGTTTTATTTATTTGACAGAGACAAAGTGAGAGAGGGAGCACAAGCAGGGGAAGTGGGAGAGGGAGAAGCAGGCTTCCCACTGAGCAGAGAGCCTTATGCGGGGCTCAATCCCAGAACGTTGGGATCATGACCTGAGCTGAGGGCAGATGCTTAACGACTGAGCCACCCAGGTGCCCCTAGTCTTTTTATTTTTTAAAGCAGACTCCATGCCCTACATGGGGTTTGAACTCATGACTCTGAGATCCAGAGTCACATGCTCTACCAACTGATCCAGCCAGGAGCACCTCCCTTCCCCCCCTTTTTTTCATTTTAAGGAAATAAACAGAGAACTTGTCTATAAAAATACCAATTATGTATACTACATTTCATTTGACTGTATCATTACCATGTCTTAGTATCATTAAGTATTCTTTTAAATCATATCTAATAGCTGTGTAGTAGTCCATAACCTGTATGTACAGAGCATAATTTATTCAAACAAGCTTTTTTGTTGGATATGAAGGTTGTCAGAATTCTTTTATTTGAATTTGGCTGGCTCATAACTTTGTATTCCTCGGTTAAAGATTTAGTTTGTTTTTATGGCACTGTGAACAAAATCAAAAGAGATGCCTCTTAGACTTTTTAAAGGTATATATGTGTGTTGGGGTTCTTGCTTAATTTTAACTTGTTTAATTTTGATATTATTACCTCAAGCTTAATAACCCAAAGCACAGGAGCAAATTCAGTCAGAGGTTATTAAACTTCTTTTAGTCTTTTTTGAACTGAATCTTATATGAACCCAGTGTATGAAAATAAAGAAGTGCCTTGACTGGCTGGGAGTCCCACCAGCTTGACCTCTCCTTTCTCCTACTGAATTTCCAGAGATACCTTTGTGGTACCTAAGACTCTACAAAACACTTTTTGAAATCCACTGAATAGGTCCTTTTACTTTTGTGATTCATATTTTCTCATACTCTTTTCCTCAAATGTCTTTTAAGGATAGAATGTCTTCACTGAACAGTGAGATGATGCTGAATTTTAATTTAGACATTCAGTTCTGAGGGATCTGTATATAGAGTATTGGTTGGAGAGTCTAAATTAATCCTCTAGTTCATTATCCCCTTTTTTTCTCCTTACTTCACCACCAAAAATAACCAGTAAAAATATATACCCACTTAGAAACATAAAGCAAACTTGGAGTTATCACAGTACTCAGTCCCTAAGCAAGTCAGGGAAGTGCTAATTAGTTTTTCAGTCATATTGCAAAAAAGCTATCTTCCTCTTTTACATTCTTGTTTTTCTTGCTAAGTGTATAATTCTAGCATCTGATCTTTATCTCCATGAAGATAAGCTTAAAGCCATAAAATAAATAGGAAATACAGCTTGCTAACATTATTAGGAAAGTTCCCTTTGAAATTTATTCTCTAGAACATAGGTTACTTTAATAACATTTCTGTTTTACTGATCTAAGTTTGGTTTGTTTTTGTCATTGTTTATTTTAAAAAAATTCTCTGCTTAGAATGTAATGCTAGTATCCGTAATAAGGAATCCCAGCTTACCACGATTGCTACATCACAGCAAAGCTGAGTGATTCCCACATATGCTTTCTTGGCAGTTTTACCTGACAGTAGCTGTGGGATATACTGAAAATATTATGTTTTCCTTTGCTGAACATCTATTCCTTCACTAGCATACATAGAACCTGATTTTGAAGGTGTTCTGTCAGGTGGGGTTTTTAAAATAGAATCAGTGGATACCTGGAGGGGTCCATGAAGTCGTTTTGGGAAGTGCACAGGTCAAAACTATTTATATCATACTTGGTGAGGGTGACGTTTTCACTCTGTTGAATTTTCACTGATTATGCGAAAGTAATCGTGGGTAAAACTTCTGGTGCTTGAGCATCAATCAGGTCTTTGTCATCAAACTTTATTAGTAATCATGGTATTCTTCACCACCATTCACTTCCGGTTTAAAAAAAAAAAAAGGCTGGTTTCATTTAGGAACATTCCTCAAAGCAATAAACATTATTAGTTTTATTAAATCTCAGTGTTTGGGTTCATGTCTCTCTAATAGTTTGATGAAATGGAAAGTATGCATATAGCAGTCCTGCTACAAGCCAAGTGTGATGGCTGTCAAGGCGCAGAACACTTGTGTGATTCTTCACGCTATAGCTGAACTGCCCACTTCTATCGTGGACCATTTTTGTTTGGAAGAGCAACTAGCAGACTAGTTAATAAACTGTAGTTATTCCGGCTTGAGTATTTGGTTGCCATTTTCTCATAAATGAGTGAAGTGAGTGTCCCTTGAGGGAAAACAATGGATAGGTTTTGTTACTTATAAAAGTTGAATTTTCAAGAGAATCAGAGTTTTGGAAAAAGTCATAACCGCCACTTTGATCCTGACCTCTTTCTATTACTTAGTCTTTTCTGATGAGATCAGTGCTGATATTAATGGATATGATTTTTTAAGACTGTACAATGAAATGTGTCAACAGTAATGTCTGTCTGTATTACTCATTGGATCATTATTTTCCACATGACCAATGCTTGATGTTATAGAATCATGAAAGATTAAAAGACTCATTTGAAGTGCAAGCTGGACCAGTAGATTTAAATGTAATTGTTGGTGTGGTTTCCAGTTCCACACTGCAGCTGACCTTTAGGAAATCAGTATATGTTGAGTTTTTGTGTAATAGCAAAGAATATCCACAATTATTTGGAAAGGCTGGAAAATACTTCTGCCCTTTTCTGATTACATGTTCATGTGAAGCCAATTTTCTTCACATACTTAGCAAAAGCAACATATTGTAACAGACTGAATGCAGAAGTAGATGTGAGAATCACCTCTCTTCGGTGAAGCCAAACAGTAAAGAAATTTGCAAAACAGTGCCACTCTCTTTGTGCCAGTTTTTGTATTGGAAAATAGAGTTATTTTTTGTAATATAACGTTCATGTTAACATGTCATGGGTTTGTGTTTTTTTAAATGAATTAATCAATAATTTAACTTTTTTAGGTTTTAGTTTTTAATGTGATAAACATCATAGCTGTAACTCATGTGAACAGAAGTTCTTTGAGGTCCTCAATTTTTGATAGGGGTGTGAGAACAACTGTTGTAAAAGGAAGTTTTATTTAAAAAAAAAAAAAAAAGCAAGTTCTATAAAGTACTTGAGGCTTTGTGGCAGGAAGACAGAATTCTAACAAGAATTAATACAAGCTATGCTGATTGTAGCTCCCAGCTACAGCCTAAGGTCGGGGGTCATAGTTTCCTGTAGTACATGTGGCAAGACATGAGTCTGAGAGACAAACCACACGAGTGGCCTGGGTGCTCAGGAGGCAGGGCTGTGGCATCTGTGTAAACTGTCTATAGCTCACGGCCCAGGTGTTTATAAGGCCCTGTCATAATTCTATTCTGTAGAATGTTTTTTTCCCTTAGGTTCTATTTTTAGGAAGTTAGCCACTCTGGAAATACTGAATATCTTTTTTTAAAAGCAATTCTGTCATTCGTGATAAAATAGGAGTCGAATGAAGAGGGCCACCCAGCAGGAAAGTTGTTTCCCTCCTCAGACTTCAGTCTGTATCTGCCAATATCCCGGCAGCCCGTCGGCTGCGGCGGCAGGTCGGGCTCCGCGCTCCGCTTACCTCCTTACTGACTGACCATGATGACAGTTGCTGCTTTGTGACAGTCATGAATTTCGCATGGACAGAAAGGATGAGATGGGAAGAGAGGGTTGGTCCTCATGACGTTGCTATACCAAGTTTAGTACCTTAATAAAATCGTGGAGGTCAGCTTGCATCGAAGTAGAAATAACAGGCGGGAATCGACTCCTCTTGCCTGTGGCTGTCGCATTCCCTGCGTTTTGCTTACTCCATGCCCCTGTTCGCAGCATGACCGGTTTTACCCTGCCTTCCATTTTACCTGGGGCTGCCACCTTGTGTCTGACGGGAGCCATCTCTGCCCTTTCTCTTGGCCTCCCGATTGCAGTGGCATCCTGTGCTGCGCACACTGAAGGACCAAATCGAAGAAAACACTGGCCACACCTTCAACTCCTTGCTCTGCAATCTGTACCGAAACGAGAAGGACAGTGTCGACTGGCACAGCGACGATGAACCTTCGCTAGGGAGATGCCCCGTCATCGCTTCACTGAGCTTCGGCGCCACACGCACTTTTGAGATGAGAAGGAAACCCCCGCCAGTGAGTATTCGCTTTAGGTTTTTCCTGCCTTCTAATACTTTGTGAAAAACGTAACGCCCTGTAAAGCTCCCGGGTACAGATTTAGAGAATGGGAGTACGTGTTTCATTGTTGAAATGTTTTCAACGGGTCGCCTACCCCATGGTTAACATTAGACTCCCTCCCTCCCTTCATTCATTCGTCATCTTACCCAGCAGAAACTGCTTGCCTTTCGCCAGGTGCCAGGGTTCCGTTTCCACTGGGTGGAAAGGACCATACACAATCCCTGTCCTCATGGACATAGGGGATATTGAAATAATTATTGAAATAATTAGAATCATGATAAATGCTGTGAAGGAGAGCTTATAAAGGGAAGGCTCACGCTAGTAGACGCGAGACGGGAAAGGAAGACGGTGTGAGGAAGATGCCCCCGGGACCTTGTCGTACGGAAGTCCTCTGCATAGCCGTGTTGCCTCTTTTCTGTGAGGGAACATTGAAAGCATCCTCCTTGCCGCCTTAGCCATCTTCTAACGTACAGATGAACCTGTAATTCGTTCAGAAAATAGATACTCAAGCCAAATTATCAGAGGTGGTGGTCTGTCCAAGTTTGGAGAAGCAGGGACTAAACTGTGTAATGACTTGTTTTCCGTCCCCGCTTTTACCTAATGACCATGACATTTGAGGGACATGAAGACCGTTAATTTTTTCTTAAATCCAAAAATTATAGGACCTTAGAACTAAGATAGATAGAAGAATAGTAGGAACTCAAAAGAGCAAACCTCTACCAGATTATCTTACTATCTTTGTGTCTTTTTCTTACCAGGCTTCCCGATCATTTAGCTTATCACGTTAAAGCAGACCCAGTCCGTGCAGAAGGGCTTATAAGGCTGTGTTTAGAATATGACCTAATCCAGACCAAGTAGTTAGTGTGTCAGGGCCCATGTCTGTTCTTCATCAGATATGCTGCTTCTAAGAACATAGTTAATGGGCCGGGCTATTTTCCTGGCATGTATTTCAGTTTCCAAGCATGGTATTTTGAAGCATATTGTGTTATTTGCATTTACGCCATTAAGCAGCTTTTGTTGGTGTAATTTCCATCGATTAGGTTTCCTTTGGTCTGAGTCAGCAGGGGGCTCGACAGTTGCCAGTGAGTTACAGGGTGAACTGGCTCCTCAGGGCTTGGAATAAACTTCACAGTTCCTTGGGTGATTAGCCTTCTCACAAACCAGGAGTACCACTTGAGAAGCAGACAACCCTACCTTTGCCATATTCTCTTCGGGTATGGCTGTGCTTTATATGTAGCCTTCCACTCAGTTAAAACCCAGTTAAATCATGTGAATAATTCATCCTGCCCTTGGGAAGATTCGTGTTGTGTGAACAGCAGAGGAACACTGTGTGTCTCATTTTAACTTCAGGTCCTCTTCTCAAGCTGGGCCTAAGGAACACCGACTTTTTGTCAGGCATGGTCTTGGGAGCCAGGGCAGTAGCAGCGATTGAGTGAGATAAAGTCCCCCTTTCCCTCCTGGAGCTTATGATCTAGCATATGCTCGTGCTGTGCCTTCCTATGGGAGTTCTCCTGTAAGCTGTGCTAGATGCAGTATAATGCTTGCTGTAATCCTAGCCTCTCGTTCTTGGTGGTTTTTTCTTTGTTGCCAGGTATTTTAAGTGCTCAGTTACTGTTTCGTTACACATATCCATTCACCACCACCACGCCCCTTTTAAAAACATTTTGGCCTATTTATAGATTTGAAGCCTAAGGATTCCCAAAGCATGCTTTCTGGATAATTAGTTTTACTGTAGAAGCAGTTTCCAGCCATTAAGCATTAGCAGTGTTCTGATGCCCAGCATACACCCCATTCCATTTCCTCTCCAGGCAGCCGAAGGTCTTCATTTTCTCATATAAAAACATTAGTCATGGTGACCAAGAGCTCTTTCTTGGTTATACCTGATGTCTGTTATAGGTTAATGAGTGGATGGATAATACAACTACCACACAGCCTTGAAGGCAACCATTTGGAGGAAAATCTCAGTTTAAGAGGGAGACTGCCCATACTGAAGCTTTATCTTCTCAAGGCTTCTTATAGTTTATTTTGATGAGTATAGTGAACGCACAGGCCATGAAATACTAAAAAATGTGGTACTGTCCCTTTAATTATCTGCCAGTAGCCGGGGAATCTGTAATATACCTATGATGGCTGATTTAATAAAAATACAGATCTCCTAAGTAAGAAAATTCACCTGAGATCTTGAAACAAAGTTGGCTGAGGACCCAGATTTGGGAGGAAGTATGAAGGTGTCAGTACCGTACCTCCGGCTATTGACTCCAGTAAGTCTTGGCTTCCTGCATAATCTAAACTATGACTGAGTTTGATATAATTGTATATCTCTTCAGTTCTGGGTTTTGTTTAAGATGGGAAAATTGAAGGTTAATATATTGGAAATTATCATCATGCATTACTGAATACAGTTTAAAAATGCCCCCCCCCGCCCCCCACCAGAAGCTGTAATTCCATTCTTGGGTAAACAAGACCCAAGTTTAAACTTTTGGAAGGATTCATTTAGGTTTCTTTAACAGATTCCAAAATCTAGGGCTGCACAAATGTAGCTAAAGCAGAAGCACAGAAGCCTTTCTTAGAGTTGACAGCATTAGGCATGTGTGTTAAGAGTACATCAGCTCTGTCTTATTATAATGATCCCTTTTCTGAAGGATTGAAAGGAAGTGGTTTTTGCAAATCTGTGTCTACTTTTCTTTCTAAACTCCAGTCAGGGCTCTGAGAACATGACTCATGATTCATACAACTCAAGGTAAAAGCATAAATTAAAAAAGTATAAATTACGTTAGTCTTCTGTGCAGAATTTGTAGGAGTCTGACTTTCTGTCAGGAAACTCTTAGGAACCGAACTTAGTATGCCACCATAGGCTGTAATTTTCATGTCTGTCACCAAGACATTCAGAGTATGTTAGAGGTTGTAGGAGGGAATCTCTTTCAAAATCTGGTTCGTTTTTACCTATCAGAAGAGAAGCTAAATACCTGTTTGACTTGAGTCAAAGTTTCTCATCTGAAAGTGACATAGAAGAGTCCTGAGATTTCTGTGTACTTTATTCAGGTATGCAGTTTTGAGACCGAAAAGCATCTGTTTGGGGCCACTTTGTTGTTGTTGTTGCTTCCTGCCATCCCCTCCAGTGTGCAGCAGGTGTTTATTGTGCCGTCTGGCACCTTCGGCTGCTCTCTGTAGCTGCTGATCTTCTGAAAGCTGCCCCAGTTATACACACGGCATTCCTCACTGTTCTCCCTGCGCTGAGAGGGCAAGGAGGTCTTTGTTTCCGAAGTCCAAGTGCCCTCTGATTCATGCAGTTGGCTCAGTGGGCCTCGTGCAGGCCTCGTCCCTGGGGTAAACGTTTCACCCCTCCAAGCTGCGAATCTTGCTTCAGTGTCCTCTAGTCCAACCCAGTCTACTCCTACCCATTCATTTTGATTTTAGAGTAAATTACCATTTCCTTTAATGATAACAAGGTACTCGGTGGCCGAGGAAACTTGCCCGATCTTGCCGTTCCGTTCACCCCGTTCCTTCTTTTGTTAATTCAGTTAAAGACGGAGTGAATAGCACCATATCTGTCTACTGGCCAGTGTCAGGATATACTCTCTCAAGACAAAAGTAAAGCTTACCAAATATACTTCGGTGGACACTTTTTTAGAAACCAAGACCCTTTTTTTATTCCTTCAAGCTGAGCTCATTAAAGTTTGTCTATACTCCTTGTCCCAGACCCAGTTGTACTTTCCAAAATGCGTCGTGTCCCTGCTGTAAAGATTAGTCTGGTTCTTTTCCCAGCTAGCTTTAATTCTATACTGAAAAACAAGCTGGAAAAGGAACTACAAAAGCCATTTGGCAGGCTGCTATTTCTCTGTCGGTTACCATGGAAACAGTGATGGCTGAGTTGGGGGGATATTAGATAATAGCAGGAAGTTTGTGATGTGCTGGAGGTTTAGATGCCAGAAGCCTTGTTCTTCTAGCACATTACCCATGGATAAGCTCTGTCCTTCATCATCAGCTGAATCCTGAAAATGTGAAGGGCTTCTGTCCACCTCAGGCTAGTGAGTTGAGGCAAGTTCAGCATTTCTCAAGCCGCTTCTCTCTCTAGCACCTTCTGAAGAACGTGAACGCTGTTCATAGGACCAGAAGAGGTGGTTGTAAAACCACTTCCAATGGTGGAAGCTCTGAGAGCTCCCAGTGACTTGGAGTTCCTAGTACCTCTTTTGCTCATTGGTTTTTTTGTCTGCTTTGGAAAGAGTGGAGTATGAAAAGGTCAGTTTGATCATAAATACTGGTATTTTTTCAGGACTTAGAAGAAATGAGGGTATCAGAATCCAAAATGCTGTAATACTGACTAGCTTAAATTTGAAAGCTGGTTAAGCTACATGGGGCAATATTTCATGGAGTAGTGACTGACCCTCCGCCTCAGCCAGCACCCCACTGCTGCTGGTTGGTCATCCAAATCTCTTAATCAGCCCCGCTTCTGATTACAGCGTCTGTTCTGAGAAGTTACAGGAAATACCAGAAAAAAATTGTTGATGACCATCATATTTTTAATACATCCCTAAATGAAGTCTAGAAAATCATTTTCATTTCCTGTTTCTGTTACTGATATTGGCAAAAAGCACCTATCCACCTCATTTACATTTTCTTCTTTGTTTGTACATGGGGTAATAATTGGTAGCTACTTTATGAGAGCAGAGGTACTGGAATAATCCGTGAATTTTTAAGCTGTTAAAAATGCTAGATGCCACAGTGACTTTTCAGATTTGGAAATTGGAAAAGGACATGAAAGGCAGTGAAGCCAAAACCCCAAGATTCCTTTGGCCTCTGAAATGGCATTCATTGAGGGAGTAGAAGGGAGACTTGGGGAGGGTGACACGTGGCCTGTGGACCAGGAATCTTTGAGCTCCTATCTCTAGGGCCATTTAATGGTTTGGAGAATGTGAGGCAGTGGATGGGTAAATGAAAATGCACATGTTTGAGCCCATAAAGCTGAGTAGTTCTGGGAGGACTTGAATTATCCTCAGACGTGAAATCCTGTGGGAGCTGGAATCATCCTTTGCTGCCTTGGGGCCTTGTCTAAGCCGGAATCCATGCCCTGACTGCCACTGGGAAGAATTAATTTTTGCCACGGATGGCCCAGTTCTGTAGTGCTCTGGCAGTCCTTCTAATCTTGGAAGAACAACCTTTTTCGAAGTGATTCATCGTATTTGCATGTGCCGTGATTGGGAATGCCGTGATTAGGAATGGGGTCGGCTTCCAAACTTGACTTTTTTTTAAAAAAAAAAAACATATAATGCATTATTTGCCCCAGGGGTACAGATCTGTGAATCATCATGCTTACACATTGCACAGTACATGCCCCCTGCAACGTCCATAACCCCACCACCCCCTCCCTACCCTGCCGCCCCCCGGCAACCCTCAGTTTGTTTCATGAGGTAAAGAGTCTCTTATGCTTTGTCTCCCTCCCAATCCCATCTTGTTTCATTTTTTCCCTTCCTGCCCCCCATGACCCCCCACCCTGCCTCTCAAACTCCTCACATCAGAGAGATCATATGATAATTGTCTTTCTCTGACTTAATTTGCTTAGCATAATAACCTCTAGTTCCATCCATGTTGTTGCAAATGGCTAGATTTTGTTTCTTTTAATGGCTGCATAGTATTCCATTGTGTGTATATACCTCATCTTTATCTCTTCATCTGTTGATGGACATCTAGGTTCTTTCCATAGTTTGGCTGTTGTGGATGTGGTGGCTGCTGTAAACATTTGGGTGCACGTGCCCCTTCGGATCCCTATATTTGTATCTTTAGGGTAAATACCCAGTAGCGTGATTGCTGGGTTGTATGGTAGCTCTACTTTCAACTTTTTGAGGAACCTCCATGCTGTTTTCCAGAGTGGTTGCACCAGCTTGCATTCCCACCAACAGTGTAGGAGGGTTCCCCTTTCTCTGCATCCTCGCCAACATCTGTTGTTTCCTGACTTGTTAATTTTAGCCATTCTGACTGGTGTGAGGTTGTATCTCACTGTGGTTTTGATTTGTATTTCCCTGATGTTGAGTGATGTTGAGTACTTTATCATGTGTCTGCTGGATGTCTTTTTTTTTTTGAAAGATTTCTATTCATTTATTTGACAGAGACCACAAGTAGGCAGAGAGGCAGGCTGGGGTGGGAGTGGGAAGCAGGCTCCCCACTGAGCAGAGAGCCCGATGCGGGGCTCGATACCAGGACCCTGAGATCACAACCTGAGCCAAAGGCAGAGCCTCCAAGCCACTGAGCCACTCAGGCGCCCCTGGATGTCTTCTTTGCAGGAATGTCTGTTCATGTCCTCTGCCCATTTCTTGATTGTTCTTTGGATGTTGAGTTTGATAAGTTCTTTATGGATTTTGGATACTAGCTCTTTATCTGATACATCATTTGTGAATATCTTCTCCCAGTCTGTCAGTTGTCTTTTGATTTTGTTGACTGTTTGCTGTGCAAAAGCTTTTGATCTTGATGGAGTCGCAGTAGTTCATTTTTGCCCTTGCTTCCCTTGCCTTTGGCGATGTTTCTAGGAAGAAGTTGCTGTGGCTGAGGTCGAAGAGGTTGCTGCCTGTAAAACTTGACTTTTTAAAATTGTATCCCAGTGGTAGAAATTTTTTCTCCCCTTGCCATACCCATAAGAACTATTCCTAAGCCTTGTGGTGATGGTCTCCTCTTTCCCAAGCGCTGCTTTCATGGTAGATGACTGCTTGGCTGGGGCAGAAGAGGGCTAAGTGAGTTTGAGGAAGGAGAAGCAGACCCCACACCAGAGTAGAGTGCGCAGTGGAGCCCCAGAGCAGGCGATGAGGTGGGGAGAGTGGGCAGGGGCCAGATCATGCAGAGGCTTCATGAGCCTCAGGAAGGAGCAGATTTTAAGCCCAATAAGAAGCACTGAAATGTGTGAGGCAGAAGAGTGACATGATCTGATGGATAATTTTACAAAGTCATTTGCTGCCGTGTGGAACCTGGACTAGAGAGGAGCAAGAGCGGAAGCCAAGGGACCAATTAAGAGCTTGTTATACCTCGTGCGTACCAAGGCCAAGAAGGACAGAGGTGAACAGATTCAATGACATGCGCTCAGAGGAGCAGGGATTTGTAAGAGAGGCCTGGGAATAATGGTCTGAAAGTGTTAATACGGAGTATCTCCTGGCTGGCTGGATGTGAGAGACATGATCACTTTCCATGTGAGAGGGCTTTAGGCATTTGGAATCCTGGAGATAGCAAGGCTTCAATTAGGGTATGCAAGTCTAGGGAACCTTCAGAGCACATGAGGTTGGGGAACTAGGGGTGCTCGCTCATCACTGAATTGGAATTCCAGAGGACACAGAGGAAGGGTATAGGAGGGGAGATCAGGTCTGATCAGGTCACGTCTGGGAACAGTTTGGGAATGAATTTTGTGCGTTTGATGGATGACTGGAGAACCCTGCACTTCTGCTGGGGGCTGGGGTCATCTGGATGTCAGACATGGCTGACCTTTGTTTCTGGTGCTGCAGTGTTGCTGGCGAGCTCTTTCAAGATAGCAGTTCCTTTAAGTTGCATTTCTTAGAAATATATTGCCAAAAATGGAATCATTATTACATGAAGCCTTCTGGTTTCAAATGTGTATTCAATGTTGCTAGAAGGACTGTAACAGTGAGGGTAAAGCCATGTTTATTTTTGCTGAAATTCAGTAACTTCTTACTCCCACACTGCCCCTGGCACTATGTTGACAAGTCTGAACAATAGACACTGTCAGCAGTATTTCGCTCTGTTTGCCTTTCCACGTGTTTCCATCCAGAAGGAAAGGCAGGAGTTCTTATGCTAGTCTGGTCCCTAGTGCCAAGTTTTCGCTGCCTACAGAGAGAGCCTCTGTTGCACTGAACAACTGCCAGACCTCCCAGGCAAGACCTTGGTGAGGTTCTGACTTACTGAACTATGGAGGTCACCGGGCATCCCTGGTATAGGATGACCAATCACCAGGGCCAGTCCTCATGCCTCCTTAGTGTCCTCACTCATCTCACCAGAACCTTCCATGCCAAACATCAGGAAAGAGTTGGATAAAAATGCAAAGATTTGTTGTGGCAAATGAGCTTACACCTGTTTTGGACAGATAACCTCAGTGATTTCAAATCTGTATTTTTCCAGCCAGCCTTTTTCTTTAGCAGATCTCATTTCAGAAAGAGCTGCTTCTCTTTTTAAAGTAATGTATTTCAGATCGATATTGAGGATACAGTCATTTAAAGTGTGGATTGAGTCAGCAGAATAATAAGTAGAGATGACATTGTGGGGTCCTAGCTTTATTCTCTTTTTGTAATTTCCATAAGTAATGTATTTTGTTTATGTCAGATTTAAAAAAAAAAAAACCATGTTAGCACTATGAAGAGTAAGTCCAGCTGTGCTCTTCCTTGGTGCTGTAGGAACAACGTTGCAGTCCACATATAGCCACAAGCATACATGATCCATGAAGCCCTCCAGAAGCCAGCCAGCCAGTTCTCAAGGGCAAGGGAACCCCACATTCTGATGGTGAAAGCAAGCTGAAAAAAATTAAAAAAAAAAAAAAAAAGCAGGTTGGGCGGGGCGCCTGGATGGCTCATTCCGTTAAGTGTCTGACTTGATATCGACTCAGGTCCTGATTTCAGGGTTGTGAGATTGAGCATTGTGTCAGGCTCCACACTTATTGGGGAGGTTGCTTAAAGATTCTCTCTCTGTGCTTCTCCCCCACAATCCCCACCCCCCATGCACATGCATGTGCGCTCTCTCGCTGTCTCCCTCTCAAATAAATCCTTTAAAAAAAAAAAGGCAGAGAGGGAGACATTATTGGCATAATCATAAGTTGGAAGGTAGGGCAACTAGAGGGACAGGTGGCCCTCAGCAGGTTACGTAGTGGTGCCCTGGGCTAACATTCAATTTTCAGTGATCATTTCAGTCTGCAAAAAGCCATGACTGTACTTGCCAAGCGCTCCACCATGAATCTGGTCCTTGGACCGGAGAGCTAGGGAAATCCCTTTATATCTGTTACCATCTTGAGAAAATCTTTTCCTGGACTCTTACTAATATCTGGGGTGTTTTTTTCTTTGCTTGCTTGCTTTTGAGGCACAAATTCTGGAGTAAGTTTTCTCTGTCTGCAGTTTCCCTTTCCTTACAACTGAACTCTTGAAGCCGCTGCCCCGTAGGTCCATCCCCACCGCTTTGCTAATATCCAGATGCCATTGTATGGAAGAACCTTTCCTTGATCATCATTCCGTTCTTCCTTGTAATATTGGTCCCCAGTATTGGTCTCCGTATCCATCTCCTCTCTGCTTGAAACTCAACCATCTCTTTCTTCTCTTTGTCCTGTTGGCTGGGATACTGTGTTACTTTAGCTACTCTCAGACTTTTCTCACTGCTATTGCCCTCCCTCCTTTTAGGATTTTTCCTTTACATTCACCCCTACAACGTGGATATTCAAGATTACTTTTGATTCTGTTATCTTTGTTTAAATTAGTTCTTAGGAGATTATAAAGTGGCTATAGATTGTAAGTGCCATATGGGCAAGGTCCATTTTTGTCTTACTGTGTCCCCATCATTTAGCACTATGTGTGTGTGTGTGTATGTGTATTTTGGTTGAATAAGTTAATAACCATGGCTTCAGCTGTTCCTTCTTAAGGTGGAGTGACTTCTGAATCTCTTATCTCCAGCCTTGACTTTTATCTCAAGTTCAAGTCATCAGTCGTATGTGTTCAGGGGACATTTCCACTTATTTATTTATTTGTGGCAGGGGGACACTTCCACTTATAACAGCACATGTGACTTCTGACCTGAAAGTATAAAATCAGCTTTATTATTGTTCTCTCAAAAAACTCCACAATTCCACCTGCTGGTAAGTCCATTTATGTTCATGATATCACTGTTCTTGGTCAGGTTCACACATAAGTTATTTTATTATTATTATTATTATTATTATTTAAGATTTATTTATTTATTTCAGTGGGGGAGGGGCAGAGGGAAGTCCAGGCAGACTCCCCGCCAAACATAGAGCCCAGTGCAGGACTTGATTTCATGACCCTGAGATAATGACCTGAGCCAAAGTCAAGAGTCATACACCCAGCTGACTGAGCCACCCAGGTGCTGCACATGTAAGTTTTTTTTTAGTTCTTCCCTGTTCTCTTAATTATTTCAATTTCCAAATCTTCTTAATTTGTTCTTGAAATGGCTGAAGAATTCATCCCACAACTAGTGACCATCTTTATCCCAGGCTCTATTTGCCACATGTCTAAAATACTAGCATGTCTTTAACTCCCATCGTTTCTCTCTCATTTCTCTCTGAGACCCAGATGCCAGATATTTTCAGGAAGAGGTAGATCTCTCTCCCTCTCCTCTCTTCTCTGTCTCTGTCCCGCAAATACTAACTGCCCACTTACTGTATGTCAGGTGCTGTGCTCAACTCTGAGCAGACACCAGTGAAAGTGGCAAACGGGGGGCCCACCGGCATGGAGGTCTTAGGAGCTAGACAGTAATCCAGTGAACAGAGAAAGAATTATAACTTGTAGTTAGAGCTCTGAGTTTGGCTTTTATTCTGAGTCCAGCAGGAATAAATGAGGTTATGACATGATCTGGTTTGTATCTGGAAGGATCGCTCAGGCTGCTGTGTGGGGAATAGTCTGAGGAGCGGCAAGAGCAGAAGACTAAGTAGAGGGGGGAGAGCCGGTGCTGGGCTGCCGGTTTGGACTAAGGTGGTGGCAGTGGGATGAAGAGAAGTGGATGAACTTGAGGTGTGTTTTTGAGGGTGCAGCCGTAGAAGTTGCCACTAACATCTTAGATACAAGGGTAAGAATCAAGAATGACTCCCAGGTTTCTGGCCGAGTAGCGGTTGGGTAGACGTGTTATTCACTCATATGGGGGAGGAGCCGGGATTTTTGCTTTCAACTGTGGCCGTGTTTACAGAGGATTTGTAGATGGAATCAAGAGTTCTTTCCACATGCTAGATTGGAGATGCCGGAGACTTCTGTGGGGGAAGTAGGCCGCTGGCTGTTGAGGTCTGTGGGTCAGATGACCGGCTTGTGCTAGAAACATCATTTGGGGAATTGTCAGAATAACAACAGTAAAGTGATGATGATAAATAACAAATGTGCGGACTCTGTGCCTGGCCCTGTTCTGAGAGCATTACGTTCCGCCCTCCAGTAATCCCGCAACGTCTGTACAGCCATTAACCCTGTTGTACAGAGGTGGCCGAAGCACCCTGTTAAACCACTTGGGTAGCGTGTCCCCAGTAACTGCTCGCTGAGCCGAGTTGGAACTCATCATGGAGGTGATACGGGAAGCTCTGCGGTCGCACATCATCACTCAGAGCAGGAGCGTAGCTTGGGGCGCCTGCGTGGCTCAGTCAGTCATGCATCTGCCTTCAGCTCAGGTCATGATCCCAGGCTCCAGGGATCGAGCCCCACGTCGGGCTCTTTGCTCAGCAGGCAGCCTGCTTTTCCCTCTGCCTGTGTTTCTCTCTCTCTCTCTCTCTCTCACAAATAAATAAATAAATAAAATCTTTTTAAAAAGAAAGAAGAGCTAAAGAGGAGCAGAGAGCCAAGATTGAGCTCACTGCTTTCATCACTTTGTTTTCCAACTCAGAAGCCTTTATTTGCTTCTCCTGGAACAAAAGATAAAATAAAATGTCAGTTCCTTAGTCAGACTGTCAAATCTTTACATAATCTATGCCCAACCTCCTTTAGTGTCTTGCTGTTCCCTGTGTGCTTGTACCATTCCATGAGATCATCTCTACTCTCCTCTCCCTTCCGCTCGCTCGCCACCTTCGTGTTCACGTAAGTCCTCTCCAGGATTCAGGGACTCACTGTAGTCTTGAAGCCTTCCCTCATGCCTCCAGTGCAGAAACTAATCACAGTTACTGCATGTCAAGTGCTTCTGGAGAGCTCAGAAAATGAGAAATACATAGCATGCTCCTACTTTGTTCTTTCTGCTCATTTGTGTTTTGTTTTCATCAACATCTTCTTAGTAAAATGATGGAATTTTTAAAAATAAGTAGCTCATCTACTTTTCAGAGGATCAGAGATGACTTGGAGAATCAGATGTCTCACTGTAAATTGAGATCATTAATTTGGAAGTATATTTTGCTTCGAACAGCCTTTTTTGCTTGAGTTGGGTCAGAGATTAAGAATATATACTTGAAATTGCATGAGCTTTTCTGAACTTTCTATCAGGCACTACTATTTGGAATGGCAAAGCAGGATCAGAGGAGCCAGGCAGATTACAACTGGCCTTGACTGGGAGCTTCCAGGCCAGATAGGATGACGAGATGTGGGCATACAAGGAGTCCTATGCTGGGTCCATCAGCAGCACAGGTGGGCAGCTCTTGTGAATTTGGTCCTCAGACTTGTTTATACTGCTTAGCATTTTTAACAAAATTTGATTATTTGGCAAAATTTATTAACTCAGGAGATTTCACATAAAAATCCCATTTATCAGCTTCCCTGGAAAACCTGGAAAATCAGACAGCCCTGAGGGAGCAATGAGCCAGAGCTACACCTGTCTGCACACCCCATGCTCTCTGGTTCCCCATGGTCTTCACTCCCTACTGCACTGAATCCTGCCCTCACTCTTCGTTTATGCTGCTTGCTGGTGTTTGTGACCCTTAACGGATCAGCCAGGGTACCATGGGATTTGGACAGGAAATGTGATGGGATTTCAGAAGGAATGGAGATCACTTGGAGAGCACAGTGGACTGGAAAGAATATAAGCTTTAGTGCTAGACAGATCTAGTCCAAATACTAGCCCTGCCTTCCTCCTGCCAGCCTTCTGCCTTAGAGATATGCTTTCCCTGCAGCTCCCTTTGCTTGTGATAAAATGGAAAATAGCACTGCCCTTCCGGGGTTGTGGTGAGCATTAGCGGTGATGTACATGTAGTTCCTAACATGCTTGGCACCTGGGCAGCATACATTAGTTGATCCTGTCCAAAAAGTCTGGCAGGGTGCCTTGGTTTAAGTATTTGGAAAATGTTACAAAAAGAAGCCTTGGTGTGAGGAGGAAGCCAAATACCAGGTAGATGAAAGAGTTAAGTCTAAAAAAGCGTATACTTTTTTTTGTTAACCAAAAATTTGGAAATGCAGTTGTATATTTAACTTCCCCCAGGATGAGAAAAGACTTGCTAAGCATAAAAACCATGAAAGAGAACCAAAGAAAGGTCAGAGTTGACTCAAAGTTTTTGGGCTTCTCTGTATTAAACATCAACATAGTTAAAGGACAAATAGCAAATGAGAAAAAAGTATTTGCACAAAGTACGACAAAGGGCAAGTATCTTAGGGTCTGTGGTTATAGGTCAATAAGAAAAAATGCTAACATCCTGTAGAACAATGGACAAAGAATGTGAAGAGAGAGTTCACAACAGAATTAATGCAAATAGCAAATAGGCATGTGAAAAAATGTTGAATGGGGTTAGTAAAGAACTCCGTTTGAATAATGGATTGTGAGTTTTCCCTCAATTTTTTTTTTCATCATTGTTAGTTGGTAATGTTCAGTATCAGTGATGTGACCAGAAGGTAGGTACTGTAGTATTTTCCTGATGGAATAATAAATTGCTATAACCTTCTTAGGAAAGCAGTTTGCTAGTATAAGTCAGATTGCTTTAAAGTTTATATCCTTGGATCCCATCATTCCATTTTTGAAAATTTATCCTTAGAAAAATACTCAGAAATGTTTTGCCTGGGATTTACTTGCAGTAGCCTTTCTTTCTTTCTTTTCTTCTTCTTCTTTTTTTTTTTTTTTTTTTTTTGGCAGTACCGGTGTATTAAAATCTCAGTGTCCAAGAGTGAGTACCTTGTTGCCATATTCTTAACATTAGCACAGTGACTGACATATACAGTGGTCGAAAAATATTTGCGAGTGTAAAGAAGGAAAGATATATAAAGGAATATTATGTAACTCCATTTCTGAAATACCATACATTTGAGGCATAAAAACATCCTCACAATATAATGTTCAAAATGTAAAGTACATGATTGTGTATATAGAACGTTTCCTCTACATGCATTGCATGAATTCTGGATGATAGGATTATATTTTCTCGATGCTCTTCCTCATTCAGCACATACATACTGATGTGTGTAATAGGTGCTGAGCATGTTTTGAAAGGGTAAGACAACACTCTCTTCACGGAGTTTTTATCAGAGAGGAGGAAGGCAGGCAGCAAGCCGGTAATTTCCATGTGTCATTTACTTTAGTGAGGTTGTGTCACTTTTATTCTGTAGAGAGAAAAACTCTGCTGCTACTGATTTTCAAGTATCAATTGTTGGTTGTAATTCCTAAGGCACGTTCTTGGGACAGGAAAGGAGCAATTACATGAAGAACCTACGTAGAGCTTGTGAAGCATTAAGTTACTTTTCCAGTGAAAAGAAACATGTTTAGGTTTCCTGTCTTTTGAGTGGTTAGTAATGACAGGACGACAAATACACCCAGACTTTTCCCCTAAATACCATTTTCCTAACGGAAACCAAATAGGCTGAGGCGGGAGTATAGAATTCAGGAAGGCCCAGAGCTCCTTGGGAATCATAATTGTGTGTTCAAATGAACTGGCTGTGCTTGGGGAGGGGGGGGAGAGTGTGTTGGTCAGCATTAATATAAAGTATGTATTTTTTGCATTTTTTCATCTGCTTGTGAAATTTTGTGTGGAACACCAAATCATCAATAACAAAACCCACCCTACAGACTGACTGTGATCCTGAAAAGCCTTTTTTGTTTTTTTAAAGTAAGCTCTATGCCCAGCGTGGGGCTTGAACTCATAGCTCTGAGACAAAGAGTCACATACTCTACTGACTGAGCCAGGCAGGCGCCCCTGAAAAGCCTCTCTTAACTGGGATCATGGATGGAAAATTTTATCCCAAGCAATGTTTTTTTTAGGGGTGTGTTCTGTTTTGTTTTGAAGAAAGACCTGAGTAAATCAGAAGGGTCACAGAGCCCTGTTTTGATAACTTAACCATGCTTAATGGCTGTGAATGCACTCCTCTAAACAGTCTGACCCTTGCTTCCAGCGTGGCTTATCCATTTATCAATTTGAGCCTTTATGCACAGCCACGTGAGCTCTGTCGGCCTTTTATCTGCTTCCTGAGTGGAAAAAGTCTCCCTGTGTCGTGGTTAAGTTGAAGGGTAGCTCTGGGCTCTGTTGGCACTCTGGCCTCAAGACCAGAAGGAAGCATTTGTGAGCTCTGTGTTGCCTCAGTAGAACCCCTTGCCCTCTTTTCTGTCTCCTTCTGCAGATTAGAATGTGCTCTCTGAGCCCAGGGTGTTGGAAGGGACAGATAGCAAGCAGCAGAGTGATGACATCACCTCGTGCAGTGGGTGCCCTGGGCATCGGCGACTCTTTCAGGGACTGATCAGGAGTAGCTCTCTCCCAAGTGAAGGGTCTCCCTCTTTTGCTTTTAGGTACAACTAAACGTTATACTGGATGTAGTATGTATAAAAGCAACCCGAGGCTTTCTGTCATTGGAAAATGCAGATCTTAGGAACGTAAAGTGGGGCATGGCGCTGTGGAACGTCATTTTCCATTGGGGCTGGTATTTCCCCTTTGCATGTGGAACTCTCTCTCACTTGCTGGCTCCGTTCCTGCTTCATGTTTCCAGGCAGAACTACAGTGCTTACCCCTTCGCTTCCATTGGCGTTGGCGCCCCCTCCTTCCCAGGAATGCTTTTACTGTTCAAAGAGATCTTCGTCGCAGGCTTGGCTTCATGTCTGGGTAGCGCGTTTCCTCTCTACTTTCTTTGGTGTCCCTGCCCTCATGTCTGTGCTTGAGCAGGTCCCACTGCACTCCCAGAGTATGCAGTGTGCAGAGGGCAGGAGAACCATCTGCTTCTCCCTATGTTGAACCTTGATCTGGTAGCTGACTTTACAGCTTAAATCAGGGACCCTTGAGCCCTCTAAGTCTCATGGACGATGCACTCCCTTCTGTCTCTTTTCTCTAGTAGGATGTGCATCTCCTCTGGTTGGAATCCTTTCTTTCATAGAGCCTCCTCTTGCTTCTCTGGATGCAGCAGGGCCACCCAAGGACAGGGTCACCTTCCCACCACTCTCTGGTTGGCTGAGGGGTCATTGGTTAATGCTGCAGTGCTTACTTGCTACTGGAAAAGAAAAGGTGGCAGGCACAATTGAAATCAGTCAAGGAGGGGCGCCTGGGTGGCTCAGTGGGTTAAGCCTCTGCCTTCCGCTCAGGTCATGATCCTCAGGGTCCTGGGATCAAGCCCTGCATCAGGCTCTCTGCTTGGCAGGGAGCCTGCTTCCTCCTCTCTCTGCCTGCCTCTCTGCCTACTTGTAATCTCTGTCTGTCAAATAAATAAAATCTTTTAAAAAAAAAAATCAGTCAAGGAAACCAAAAGTTGTTTCAAACATTGCTTTTATCTTCTGCCTGTTAAAGTTATGACTGCTCCACGAAGTCCCTGCCAAGGGCTGGGACCTGGAACTTAAACTGTTTATGCAAGTTCATTATTGTGCTGATTTTGTTTTTCCTGAGGGAAATCATTGTAAATAATTATGTTCTCAGAAGCACCCCTACAATAATAAATATAAACACAGTATTGCAGGGAAATCAATCCTGCAGTAACCCAGATGCAGTCCCTTGCATCAGAAGTGAAGTAGACGGATGCGTGGATCTGCCCAGAATGGAAGTGGAAAGATCAGGAAGCTTGGGCTTCGACTCTTGACAGGCTCTTTGAACTCACCCCTTTGTCGGCTGCAAAGGAGGAATGACCCTCACGTACTGGCTGTTTTGCAGGCCGGGCCTGAAGCTTCCTTAGAGCACTGGACATGAATGAACTTGGAGCTCTCTGGAAGAGGGGGTGATGTAAATACAAGGCATTTCTGTGTGAAGTGGTCAGGAGTTGTGGTCTGTGCTCCCAGGCTTCAATGGCCAGTCTCAGTTCGCAGCATTGTTCTGGGCAAGCCAGAACTTCCTTCTTCAAGAAAGTCTTGCTGTTGACTGTTCTGAAAGAAACAAGGTTATATCTCCTAGACACCAGAGGAGCTATAGGAAGAGTTGTAACCAGTTTTAACATAGGCTCCGGTTAGTGAATTAGCAGAAATTGTAAAAAGGCAATGAGAACTCACTACACCGTGTCTTATTTAAAAGCCCGTTTTTTTCCACACAGACCGTGGCAAAACACAGAGCACAGCATAAAGCAGGTGTGAAGAGTTCTTGTATAAATAACTTAATTCCTTCACAGGCCAGAATGAGCTCTTCTGCAGTTTAGATGCGGATGACAGTATCTGGCACTTAACGCTGCACTTAGTGTGCGCCGGTCCCCAGGTGACCAACGCAGACTGCATCAGTGGAGGCTCACAGCAGCCCTGTGTGGCAGGTCCTGTTGCCATCCCCAAACTAAGGTACAGAGTGGTGATACAACTTGCCAGATGGCTGCCGCGGACGGAGCCAGTAGATGAGCCCCGACTATGTTGCTGAGGAGAGGTTTGCACTTCTAGACCACTGCCAGGTGCCATTGCATCTTGATCACACAAGCAAAAAACATAGTGCAATGAATGCTGTTTTCTAGGAAGAGAACGGAGACTACACGTATGTGGAAAGAGTGAAGATACCCTTGGGTCATGGGACCTTGTTAATCATGGAAGGAGCGACACAAGCTGACTGGCAGGTGAGAACATGTATGGAACTTGGATTCACGTGGAGGCGGTGCCCTGACGGCTTCTGTTTATTTATTTCTCTAGTAAATGTGAAAAGTAAGTTGCTTTTATCATGAGCAAGAGGTGGTACAGTGACACCATTTTCCAAGAGTTTTGATTCTGACAGTCAAAATGGACCTCTGCAGCAGTGGCATCCAGTAGAACTTTCTGTGATAGCGGAAACATTCTGCATGTTCTGAGGCTCCATGTTGTAGCCACTGGACACACACAGCTATTATTGGTCTTCTGAAATGTGGATAGTGTGTCGAAGGACTGAATTTTTAATATAATTTAAGTTCATTACAATAGCTTCGGGTGGCCAGTGGGTGGCTACCGGGCGGCACAGCTTCTCACCTTAGGCCGGGCTCTCTTAAAACCGGGTCATCTTTAAGGTGTGCAAGTTCATGAAAGAACACTTAGCTTGGGAGCAGAATCGCATGTCTGTCTTTGGTCTCAGTAATTTATGTGTTGCCTTGCGAGATTTGGGAACATGGCAGGAAGCTGCGAGGAAGAACAGCAATTAGAAAAGATAAAAACAATACCTCAGTGTGAGGGCGCTGGCTTATTGGAGTGATGGGGGTGGGGGAGGATTTGCTTCAGAGAAGAAAACCTTTCTCCACAAGACTTCAGAGAGCTTGCTGATGCTTGTGGGGGGTGCAGGGGGGATGAAGTCAAAATATGTCCCATGTCCTCATAAATGTGTTTATGTCAGAATTATTTATATTTCCGTTTAGCATCGAGTGCCCAAAGAGTACCACTCTAGAGAACCGAGAATAAACCTGACCTTTCGGACAGTTTATCCAGACCCTGGAGGGGCGCACTGGTGATATGAGAGCTTTGAGAGAGAAACTGTGCTGAGACCGAACAAATCCTCCGCCGTGAAGAAACTTCCAGAGGCTGGTCTAGCTGATCTCGCAGGGAGGCTGTTCAGAAGACAAGGGTGGGATTTGCTTCCTGGCTTCGGAGTCCTATTAAATGAGAGCCAGCGGGTCACATTTATACTGTGTTTACTGTGGGAACAGTACCCCTAATCACATCTTAAAATCACAGAGCTTCTTTAGGCAAATTAAAAACTGCTGTGGCTGTACTCTCGGTAGGTTTGTCCGTAAGCTGTTTCTCTCCTGCCCCTCCTGCTTCATTTAAGGCACTGTGAATGGGCTTTGCCTCCGTGGTAAAGGCGCACGTGTTTGTTCCTTGTGCCTTTGTGAAGTAGGATATAAACATGTGTCAGTGACCCTGGAGGCCTCCGCAGGCAGACAGCTGCCGAAACCCAAACAGAGGGGGCCTCACAGAGCCTTGTGGAAGTCTGCCTTGACTGCTCAACATCTTGGCTTCAGTGCTTTCGTAATGGAAAGCTGCATATTCTAGGAGCACTTTATTTAACCGAGTCTCCTTCCTGGGACAGACCCAGACAGGTTACAGGCCTCTGAACAAAGAGTGGAAGCCGTGTCTTGTAACCCAGCCATCTTTAGGCAGCAGTTTGGATACTTGTAATACGAGAGGAAACCGTCCCCTCTGAGACAGAAGTAATCAAGTGATGTCATGAGAAATTTAGGCTGAAGAGCAGCAAATGCCCTGCTAGTGACAGCTGTCCCACATAGATGAGTTTCCCCTAGAGAGTGACTTGAGTCATTTAAACCCAAGCCAGTGAGAAGAGAGAGCAGCCCTCTGGGGTTAGACTCAGTTACCTAATAGTTGTCTTTACCTTAAGTTCCGGGAGCCGTGTGACAAAAGCTTTCTTCTGACTCAGTGCTCTCTTAGACATGAGCTCCTGAGATTCAGCAGTCTATGATGTCACCAAGGTTCCCAAAACAGAACAGAGTGGCTGCCCTTTCTTGCCTCATAAAAATCACGTGTCGTCTTGACCTCTTGACTTAGGAGTGCTGGGCTGGATTGATTCCAAACCGACATAGGGAAAACTCGAGAGAAAGAAAATGGAATCAAATGGATGAAAACAGGACAAGAGAGTTAGAGTTTCCATAGCTGCCTGCTGGGAAAACCTACAGAGCCTTCTTGCTTCCGATCTTGTTTCCATTCTGTTCTGGAAGACAGATTGGCTTTGGCGATGGTGGTAGAGTGCCAAAAACTGGCCAGGCTCTTCCCCGGAAGTCAGATGTAACACCAGGCCTGGAAGGCCCTGCTTTCTGACAAACTTCCTGGCTTTTTGCATTGGGGTTCCCCCCTCCCCCTGCCACTTTTTTTTTTTAATGTTTTACATGTGGATGGCTCCTTTCTGTAAGAAATATGAAATGCTTTATAAAATCTGAGCGTCATACCAAGCCTTTCAGTGAGGGCAATGCAAATCACCATAAAAGCCAAATAAAACCTCTAATTCCTAGCTGTTTTCCTGTTAAACAAAACCTGGCCAGGGTGGTACAGCCGGCTTCAGTTGTGAGTTTGATGCACGACATTGGGAAATTCTTCTTCCGCTCCCATAGACGAAAGAACTGGCAGATGGTTCCCAGTGTCCCGGCATCCCTCCTAATGTAGGGTCACGGCCTCCCCTGGTGTCAGCTGCACATTTGATCTCTTCAGTCATCACTGCCATGGCTGTCGGGGAAATGAGTTCCTACTTGACAGCCGACAGCCTGAGCCATGCCGGGCTTCTTTAGCTGAGAGCAGCGGTCTTGGCTTTTGTTCCTTGCTGCCCAATGCTAGATCTACCCCTTATACACACACACCTTTTTTTTTTTTTTTTTTTTAAACCACGAAGATAATGTCCCTTTTGAAATGACTAGTAGGTACTTGTCATAGAGTTAAAGTACAGGGTTTAGGACTGCACAGGGATTTTCAGAACCTAGCAAAGGATGCCCCGGGGCCGCACTGACCTGTTGCTGTGTTTTACTGGCCTTAGATCCTCCCTAGGAATTAGGGGCTGAGCTGCTTTGCCAACATTACTTGTAAAGCAGAGGAAGCAAATATAACAATGTAGCATGAAGAAAAACAGATTTAGTTTTTGCTTTTTTTGAGCTTTAATAACCTACCAGGAACTGTCCTGGGAGCTTTTTCTATGTAATCCCTTATCTTCCCCAAAGCTCGGCAGGAAAGAGGTGTTCTTCCCATTGTAGAGACCAGGCAGCTGAGGCCCCCACAAGAAGGGCCGAATGATTTAATAGGACTTCCAGGCAGCAGAACCAGAACTCAAACCACAGGTGAATCCTTAAACTGCGTGCTTCTTCCTCTGCCTTGATGAATTTAGGCAGAATGGTTGACTGGGCGTCCCTGCCCAGCTCACCCCTGGACCCCATTGGCAGAGCGGACCACCCGGCCACCTTGTTTGTCCTCTGGCTTTTCTTTGTCCTCAGGCATCTGCATCTCCTCTCTTCCTGATCAGCGTTAGCAGCTCCTAGTCAGAAACCAGACTGCCAACTGGACTCCTAGTCAGCCACTTAACTAAGGAAGCTTATTTTGTGGGGAGAGAATGCAGTTTCAGGCAAGTTAGACAAATTCTCATCCAACCTTCCTGTGACCCAGAACAATGTTTCTGATCGTATCCCAGCTAACTCTCAGGGTGGTTGCGCGATCCCTTCCTCTCGATGCTCATCTGTGAGTCCCTCTGGGGGCTCTGAGTGACACCCAAACTCAGCATCAAGCTTCTTCGTGACACTTAACGACAGCACTGTTGCAGTCAGCACACAGCCCAAAGAACACAGGTCCGCTTGTACCCTAAAGAGGTCTTGACGACAGGCGGCTTGCCTCAGGACAGTGCGCAGCCGGTATCCGATTGTATCCTCCATACTGAAATCCCGATTCACGTTGTTGACTAAACCACTCGCTCTGGTGGCTTGGACAGTTCATGTTAAATTTGGAGTTATGCAAGCTCATAAACCTGACATCGCCTGTGGCACTCCATCTCTGCGGCCTCTGTGGCTGATAATGACCTTGCCCTAGTGCTGGTAGGTCTACCTGGACCACAAGTGGCCAGGTCTCCTGAATTGTGTCATGGCAGCCCCACTAGAGGGAAGCGGGTCCTGTGCTGAGCAGAACACTCCCATCGGAGAACTGTAGAGAAATCCTCGACACGTGACGGGTCCCTGCCCTGCTGGGAATACTTCTTCCTTGAATTCTGGCAGCTTTTACTTGGCTGCAGAATATCCAAGACCCACTTTGCCTTTTCTGGTCATAAACACTTGTAAAGTGTTGAATCTGAAGTCTTGATTGCTTTATTTTTCTGAACGATGCTTTTGAAAAAGCTGAGTGTTTCCACAGCGGTGCATTCTGTTTGTTTAAATCTTTACTTCTGCGTGGTTCCACCCATTCGCTGTCCTCAGAAGGACCTGGTCTACAACTGTCCCCTTCCCACCACCCCATCTTCTCCTTGGAAGGAACCGTCGTGGGAGAGCCCGGTCAGTTTTGTGCTGCTGGAATCCAGTCTCAGATATGGCGATTCCTGAGTCTGAGGGTCAACAGGGAATGACGTTGATGTTTGTTTATTAGAGCGGAACACAGACTGACGGTGCCTTTTCCCGCTGGCTTAGTACTGCTGCGCTGATTTACAAGTGCCTTTCCCAGCCCCTTCTTGGGCTGGACTATCTTTTAGGGCTAAAGCTGGCCAAGGGGCCTGGTGTCAGAGAGCAGTACAGGACAGGGTAAGCGAGGCAGGACACTTGTAGCCAGCGTTACAGAAAAATTTGCTTCTCAGGTGAGCCAGTGCCATGCTGACCAAGGTATATGTGACAATGTTGTCATTACAGTTACACCTGTGCTGTCACACACGCACCCCCACACACACTCCCCGAACCCCAGGGACAGTCCCTTTTCTCAGGGGACCTCCAGAAGTGTGGGCATGTTCAGGCAAGATCCTGGCCTCTGACCCCACTAGCTTTTAACTCTGGACACAAATTGTAGGTTTCTGGATGGGGAAAGAAAGATGAAAGCCAGAAGGGAGTTTCCAGAGTATACTGTGTTGGGTCTGGTGTGCCTGGGTGGCTCCATTGGTTAAACATCCAACTCTTGGTTTCCGCTCAGGTCACGATCTCTTGTCATGAGATCAATCCCTGCATGGGGCTTGGCACTCCGTGCAGAGCTGGCTTGGGTTCCTCTCCCTCTCCCTCTGCCCCTGCCCCCACTCTTGCACTTGGGTATGCATGTGAGCATTCTCTCTCTCTGAACAAAACAAAAACAACTGTGTTGGACCTGTAACATCCCTAATCTGGTTTCTTCCTAAAAGTGACCCTAATGAAGTTATTTTCTCATTATTTAATCAGCTGGAGGAGCATGTACCTGAGGACGATCAGATCCTGAGATCTGGTGTCCTGGGGTGGGCTGGAAGAGTCCCATGGGCTGCTTGTCAGCAGGCCTTCTGTGTTGTCTTTGGGCTTTCCCCAGCCCTGGCCCCAGGCAGAGGGGACAGCTGCAGTCTTGGTCCCTTCACCAGAAGCAGCATAGAGACACCAAGCTTTTCCCCTGGGACAGGAACCAAAAAGAAGTGGGCTCTGGAGGGGCCGTGTGATCGGGTTACAGTGAGCGGCCTCCTGCAGGAAGGGCCTGCCGAGCAGCACACGTGATAATCCAGATGCCCCTGAATGCCCCATCAGAACACATACACCCTCCTGGCTTGATGTGGCTGAAACGTTTCCGGTGGCTGCAAAGGGCTGCCTCCCCTGTCCAAGAGGCTGGGGCAGGAAGCCACCCTCCAGGCCCTTCTCCAGGTGCTGTGATGTCCCTATGCCACTGGCTCCCACCCTGCCCTTCCCGGTCTGTACTTGGAGAACAGGCCTGAGTGAGGCTCTCCGGGAGCGGAAACCACACCTCCCAAAACAATGCTGGTCTGAGGGCTCTCTCCTCCCTGCCTGAAGAATGTGGGATGGGTGGATAAGGATGCCACAGGCCTGGGGCCGCTTCCCAGACTCTGGCCCAAGTGTGTTCAGGCTTTAGACCACCCAGGCAGGTCTCAGGAGAAGTGTCTTCCTCTGCCCTTGTTGGTTAGAGAAAAGTTTTCTGGAATGCTTCCCCTGAAAATGTCTAAGGGATTAGCTACTCATTTCTTCCCAGCATGCTGTCTCACATAGTAACTTTTTGTCTCCACTCACCTGCAGTGAAGGGGAAGGGAAGACCGCTCGTCCAGAGGTAAGAAATCCAGGGAGAGTCTTAATGTCTGGCTCCTCTCTCACTGTCCCCCTGTCCCCCAGTCTACCTTCTCCAGCAGCCTCCTGCCTCGTGCTGGGAGGAGGTGAGCCCGAAAGGAGCGCAGTGCACTCTCACGCGAGCCTTCATCTCCCCAAGTACCGTGAGGGTGAAGGTTAGGAACAGCTCCCCCCATTGGACAGATGAGGAAGCCGAGGTCCAGAGGTGCTCCTGTGGGGGCACCTGGCCTGTAAGGCAGAACCAGCAGAAAGACCGGTATCGAGTGCCCAGGCCATTGTTCTTTCCACCACTCAGATCTGTGACCTCCTTTGAGATTTCTGGCCAAAGGCAGCACTTGGGGACAAGCAGGAACACAGACACAGACAGCCCGGAAGGTCCTACTGCCTGCGGGGCCGCCCTCCAAGGAGAGGTCTTGGCTGTCTGCACTGCACCGGTCAGGGGGCTCGATGCGTGGCCAGAGTCCCTGCTGCAGCTGGAGGTGGCCGCCTCCCGCCACAAATAGTGCAGGCCAAGCCCCGCAGGAGCCGAGGAGGGCAGGGAGCTGGACAGTTTGGGGCAAGACGGGCCTGAGTCAGCCTTGTGACTGGGGCGAGCCCCCCTCTTCCAGTGCCGCAGGCACAGGGGGAATTAGGGAGCAGCCGTGACACGCCACACCTGCCCCAGCCTCCACATCTGCCACGGCCTTGTGGGAGAAGCCTCCACTTGAGGCCGGCAGACCGGGGCTAGAGTCTCACTCGGCCCTTTCCAGCCGAGGCCCCTCGGGCCACACAGCTCCCGAGCCTGTTTCCTCAGCAGCGCAGTGGACGCAGAAGCAGCCACCTCTCCGAGCTCTCTTGAGGGCCGAGATTGCAAAAGGACCACTCCTGATGGTAGCGCGCTTGCTAACGTCTGTCATAGGCGGGCGTCCCACGTGCCCTACTGACCCCTGCCCAGATCCACCCCCTGGCTGAGTGATCCCTCCGCAGCTGACCCCTGACGATGGCCCTGTGACCCCACCTTGCCTCTTGGCAAGCCCCCCGGGGTGCCCACACCTCTGTTGCCAGCGGGGCTGCGAGGGGAGGCCCAGAAGCTTGCGGGGTGGTTGGCAGGGGCGGGGCGGCGGCACGGATAGGGACAAAACGAAATTGTCCCTGAGCGAGGCTGATCACATTAAGATCTGGCTGCACTTAAGTGTCTCCTGGGAAGTTGTTCAGACCAAGCTGACGAGAGCCCCCAGATGCCAAAGTGGCCTCGCGGCAAGGCTCGGCTCCCTCTCAGCAGCCCTGCCACATGCTCCCCAGGTGACAGGTCTCTTTATGCCTTGTCCCTGGCCTCATTCCATTGCCCCTGCCCCCTCGGGACAGTGTTCAAGCCTCCCCAGCCTGGGGGAACAGGCCACCAACCAGGCGCAGGCGCACCCCTGCCGGTCACATTGTTTTCTCATCCTTGCTGGCAGTTTCTAGATTCTGTACAGAACGCCTTGGCCTGGAAGATTTAACCAGACTGTCAGACTGGAATTCTGTTTGAGACTGGGGCTTTTATGCCCGCAGATTGTGTATCAGATGTGGCGGGAACACGTAAGAGGAGGACACAGCCCCTTCTAGTGCAGAGAGGAGAAAGCCAGCGGGGACTGACTTACTCTCAATATTAGTTTTTATTCCGGACTACAAAAGGAGTGTTTTTTGCAAGAAATTAAAAAGAAAGATAAAAAGGAAAATCCCTTGTAACTTCACAACCAGAAGCAACAGTACTTCACATTTTGTAGTATACTTTTTCTACATATTTGTATCCTTAAAAAAGGGGGGGGGGGTGCAGCTTCACACTGAACTCATCATTTTGTAGCCTTTTCCCATTTATCAAGAACCTGAGTGGGCGACATTAACCCCTGTCCTATAACATGGCTCTGAATGGCTGCATAGTATTGTGTGTAGTTGTGGCGTCGGTAACCACTCCCATTGTGCTGTGTGTTTAGATCTTTGCTGTTGTCATCGCTGGGGTGGGGTTTGCTATTATTAGTAACTGTTCTGTTGGTTTGGGAACACGGGAGAAGGGATGGTGGGAGGCAGGGTGGTATCATAGCAAGGAGCCCAGGATTTGGCCTCATTCAGACTTCAGTTCTAATAAAAAGAACAGGTAACGTTTCCATAGAGCCTGGATCTGGTGCCAGGCACTGTGTTAAGTGCTTTATGTATATTAACTCATGATTTATTAACCCTCATAGCAGCCCAGGGACTGGGAGCTATTTTTAGCCCCATGTTACTATTCAGGAAACAGAAGCACCATCCTGTCACTTAACGTGAACGTCCTTGTGGCTAAACCTTCATGCACATCTATTATTTTTTTCTTAGAATACATTCCTAAAAGTGGGGTCCTCGCCTGGATTTGGAAGGCTGTGCCTATTTCTAAGGCCTTGAATTGATCATGTAAATGGCTTTCCAAAAAGTTGGCACCAACTTCTCCTCCTCCCAGTGGTGTCTGAGCATATCTGGAAATTCATGCTGTGCTTTAAGAACCAGTAACAAGCCAGGCCCTGCACTCAGCATTCTCCAGAGCTTCTCTCGGGGGGAAGGAGAAGCAAGCAAGCACTCAGGACGTCCTGGGGAGTAGTATCATTGAGGTCAGATGTTGTGTCGTTTGTTGAGAAAACAAGACAATTCAAACACTTGAAACACCTTCGTGACAAGGTGACTGGGAGGCAAGGGGCCCTCACAGCGAGAGCTGCAGGGCTGGGAGGAGCAGGAGATACAATTTGGGGTGGTGGTCAGGAGGGGCTGCCTGGTGGAGGCGGACCTGGGAGAACGGGGAGGACTGGGAAATGACGGTGGGGGTCCTAGGTGGTTTGTGTTGAGGCGGCGGGGCTGGGGGTGGGGGGCGGTGGTGAGCTGGAGCACAGACAGGGAGGGAGGGAGAGGGGCCCAGATCGGGCCTGGGGGCCACGGGGGGCTGGGAACAGTTTTCAGGAGGGGTGAGGGGAGGGGCTGCAGGTGGGAGGACCCACGGGGCAGGAGCCCACGCAGAGAGATGGGGATCCCCAGGACAGCTGAGGAGAAAAGATGTCGGGTTTTTTGGTGCTAATAACACCCTTTCTTGCCGTAAATGCTGAAGCATGAGTAAAACAGACCCAGGACTCAGCTACAAGATCAAAACACCCGTGTTCTTACCGATAACCCTGGATGGGAGACCTTGGCTTATAGCCACCATCACAGTCAGACTTCTCGCTACTCCTTCCCAGAGTCTAGGGGCACATGGGGCACATGGGGCACCCTGTTCGGGAACCAGCACAGCAAGCCCTGTCCCTACCAGCTGCCAACCCCCCTGAGCCTGCGAGGAGAGAGATTCCCCGAACCCGGTTCCTCCTCCCAAGCCTGCCTCTCGGGGAAGTCTGTGCTGCCCTCCTGGAGAAAGAAGGGGTGCAGGAGAGGGGCGGGTGCTGCCTTTCCGGCGTTCTGCCCTCCTGAGAGTGGGGCAGTCGTTTCCTCAGTGCAGAGTCAAGTGAGTCCTCCTCGCTCCCATCCCCTTGGTGTCCTCCCGCCCAGCCCCAGGATGCTTTGGGGGAAGGTGTGCCAGGGATCAGCCCGGCAGGGCAGTGCCCAGGGATACACGTGGGGCCCGTGTAGAGCTGCTTCTAGAGCGCGTTGCTTCGCTGACGGCTGCCTGGTCTTTTTGGCAAGTTCCTTCCCCTGAGTGTTTCCACCTATAAAACAGGGCTGCCGTAAGAATTGAGCGTGATGTGTGTATCTGGGGCAGCTGTTATCAGATAGTGTGTAGATGTGAAGGAAAGTCCTGGGCCCCGGAAACAGGGTGGGGTGAGGCTCACACAGGGCCTCAGGCAGATCTCACAGCCGGTGGAGCTGGAGTCACTTTGTAGAGGGGTCTAGGACAAGGCCTCAGGGGAGAGAGGGCCCAGCATGGCCAGGAGGGACCTGGGAAGTGGCTGCACAGAGGCATTCGTGGCAGCAGGGGGGAGTGTGAAAGCACCCTGGTTCTGGGATGTTCCCATAGAGAGGGAGTCGGGGGAGGAAAGGAGGCAGGGAAAGAGCCTGAGTAGGACCAGTCTAGAGAAGAAAGGGCCCAAGGACATTCTGTCACAAACACCTCCATGCGAAGGCCCGAATTCTTCCTGCTTCTAGCCTGGGAACAACATCGGGTACGAGTGGCCAAGGCTGAGAGTGTCTCTGAAAGCATCCTGTGGCGCTGGGGAAGTAGTGTCCAAGCGTCAGGACACGGTTCTTGTCCTGTGTCTGGACTGTGGGCCGAGCCTTGTCCTGCCCTTGGCCCCAGATCTCCATCTGCAGAATACAGGGGTTGAACCAACTTAGTGTTTTTTGGAGCTTTTTGGACCAGAACCCATGGTTTAAAAAAAAAAAAAAAAAAAAAAAAAAAAAGTTTACACACATACACACACACACTGTTTAAAACTAAAGCTTTATTACATGTGTTTACTCTCCTGTTTTCTGTACTGTTGTGCATCATTAAAAAATGCTGGCCGTGGCCCCCTATCCATTGGTATAGCCCACTAATGAATCACGCCTCTTGGTCTGAAAACACTGCCCCAGCTCATCTGGAAGATTCCTTTCTCTTCTGGCAGCTCGCTGTTCTGTTCCATTTACTCCGGCCTCATGGCCTCTATCAGCCAAGCCTTTGTGCTTTTCTTCTCAGTATCTGCAAACAGTGGTTTCCAGTCTCAGGTGTGGAGACTCTTGGCCCGAAGGTGCTGGAGTGCGCTGCTCTGAGTGGCCTCCCGCCCGGGCTCACGGTGAGGGGCCCCGGCGCATCCGTCTGGCCACGCGCTACCCACTCTGTCTTGCATCCCTGGGCTTCGTGAGTTGGGAGGGGCGCCCAGGCCTTCTCCTGCACCTCCACATGAAACAAGTGGGCTTGGATGTCATCCACACTCCCCTCCCTCTACTTCTGTACTACAGGCTCTACTACTTGGCCCACAGGACACCAGTCTTCCTTCTGGTAGAGCTGTTGGGCAGTGGAGCCTGGCTCCCAGTTAGAGTTCCAGACTCTTCCCCGGACCCAGCCCTCTTCATCTAGTCCTTCCTCCCACTGAACCGCTCCCTGGTCAGGTTCAGGAGCCACTGTCATGGGGATGACTGACAGATGGGAAGAGTTTTGGCAACCAGAGGACCTAGGAGCAAATCTCAGCTCTGTCTCTGCTGGGCTGTGTGGCCTTGGGAAAGTTCCCGAACATCTCTGAGCCTGTTGCTTTAACTAAAGCTTGGAGATAGTAACACCTATCTCAGAGGCTAAGCTTAAGGGTGCAGTGATAGGTTCAGGATGCTTTGTTTGTGACCAGCATGAAGAAAGACCAAGGAGATGCCTTCCATGACCAGTGACAGGCAAGGCAATGTCAGAGAGAGGCTTCCTGACATTGGGTACCTCAGGAGTGACTGCCCCTTGCCATGTCCATATCATGCAAAGAAACTGGGGCACAGCAAGCATCTCATGTCCACTAGGCAACCCGAGGCCGTGTCTGAGGAGGAAGATGGGGCCTGAAGAGGACAGACTTTCTGGGCCCCCAAAGTGGGCCAGTAGCTATTCACAAGACTGACAATGTACCCTGTCTAAAGGCCAGGCTCAGAACACATTACGTGAAAGGGCATCTTTTTGACACTGGTTTCTTGGAATCTGTTTAAAAATTCACCCTCCTACGGGGCTAGTTTGGCCTCAGTATGTTTTAATAAATCAGCTAGTTTGGTTCGGGAGAAGGATGGGGCAGTCATGAGGCTTCCATAATCACAGAGTAGTGAGAAGAACTTTCTAGCAAACACCAGAACCAGGGTATCCAAACAGGCAGTCTTGAGCTGCTGTTTGCTTATTCTCGCGCTGTTGCCTCTTACTACGGCTGCGGGAAAGTCATCCCTACAGGCTGTCTCCAGAGTCCACAGCACTTTCCTGTTGGTGCCCACCCCCTCCTGCCATGCTGGTGAATAATTGAAAGGTAGATGTAAGCCGAGCTGGAGACAGGCGTGACGCTGCCTCTGTCCTCTGAGACTGCAGTTCCAGGGTAGCTGTTGCCCAGAGCTTGGGAAGTAGTTCCTCGGAGGGCTCCCAGGCACGCTGGCTCTCCACAGCTGCAGAAACAGGGGCTCCCACAGCCCAGGGCCACATGGCTCCCACAGCAGAAGCTGGGAGGCCCCGAGCAAGACGTCCTTATGCAGCTGGGACTCGGCAGCACCCCAGCAACCTGCTTATCTCCTTGCCTCTGGGTCCCCGGCCGGCTCCAGCTGCCCTCTGCTCTGTTTTGGCAATAACCCGAAGACCGTCCTTCCAAGACTGGCACTTTAACCCAGGAACAGAAATTTAAGTCCCCGAGCTTGCTTTAAGGGGCCACCTGGGGCTGGCTGATGGCTTGGTAAAGGCAGTGACAACTTCTAGCTTTATGCTCATTAGCCGGGGAATGTCTGTGGGCCTCAGTTTCCCTGTCCATATGTGAAGTGAGTAGTGCCAGATGGACCCATTCCAGAGAACCTGTCTTCCGTGAGGACAATGAGGCTGGGGTAGGGTCCAGGGCTGGGTTCCATCCCAACTCTGCCTCCGCACTGCTACTTGGTGTGGGAACTCGTTCTGTTTCCCGCCCCTTTCTGGGCCTCTGTGACCTCATCTCAGAAGATGGCAGAGATATCCCCTCTTTGGCCAGAGAGGGGAGAGAACCCACTCTGCAAAGCTCACGGGCCTCAGATGATGTGGGGTTTCCTCCTGATCCATATAGGGATTGTCACACCAGTGGTCCCTGGAGAGGGACACTCAGACCTGCAAGAAAGCATGTAAGAAAACCAGAAGCCCAGCCTCTGGACAGCCCAAGCCATGCCAGGAAGCAGGCCCCTGGCAGGGAAATGCGCCGCCATCAGCCGCATTAGCAGAGTCAGGCCTGGAGGCTGGACATGATGCTTAGGAGTCTTCCTGGGGTTCTGGCTCTGGCTGAGTTCCTGAAAATCTCCCTGCCTCCCCTCCAGTCTGGTACTCCCTGGGGCTCATCCTGAGAGTGGAGGGAGGGTGGCAGGTGCCTCCCCCAGTGGGACCAGCTCTGCCCTGCCACCCCTGGGAGCCTGCCAGCCAGTAGCTGCTGTCCCACCGCACTGTCTCCAGTGAGACCCTGGTGAGACAGGGAGCTCACTGCTGCATGAATGGGGCCACTGGGGTGCGGGTGCTGAATTCAGGCTGAAGGTCTGACTTGGGGAGATCGTGGGGGTCTCCCTGGCTCCTCTCCCTGCCTCTCTTTGTCTCTCCTGTCTCTCCCTCTTGTGTCTCTCGGGCCCTCTTTCTCTCTCTCTCTCTCTCTCTCTCTCTCTCTCTCTCTCTCGTGCACACCGACACCCCCTCTTGGAACTTGCTGGGGATTGTCATGGCAACCCTCCAGCAAAATTATCAAAACACTTTTATGCTCACACTCGTACCAGACGAAGTGCTAATTCCGAGTGAGGCAGAAGCAGTTGGTAAAATGCTGGAGTCCCAGGCTTGGTCCGGATGGCTCGCTGGTGCTGGCGGGGGCAGAGTGGCCCCAGCAGGAGGTGAGGGTGGGGTCCGGAGGCAAGAAAGGCCCCGCCACAGAAGGTGTGTTTGTGGCTGACCCCTCCCCACCCCTTATGCCACATTCACGTTTGCATTCCACCTCCACAAACCCAGAGACATGCACACACGTGTGCGTACACACATATACACACACACAGTGGCTAGACCAAATACACCCATAGTGCAGACTGACCCAAACGGCAACTTCTGGAATAACCATCACCTCATTCAGCCCTTGGAGGCATGAGATTGACTCTGGGGAGACTTCTGGGTGAGTGTAGGGGGGAAGCCAGCTGACTAAGGCTTCTAGCCGGCCTGGGAAGGTCCATATGCCAGGAAGGCAAAGCAGTCACCGGAAGGGGCCTGACCCTCCTGCCTCCCCCACCCCCACACTGCCCCCCTCAAGGAAGCAGAGGAGCATCTGGGCAGAACTGCCCCAATCTAGTTCTTTCTGCTTTACTGTGTGTCCTCCCCAGCTCACTGCCTCTCTGCCTCCCAGGACAGACTTGGCCTCCCTGCTCCCATCCGACCGGGGCTAGGGTACTGCAGGCTCCCTTGGAAACAAAGCCCTGTTAATAGCTGAAGAACTGGTGATTGCTTTTTTTAATCCTAGGCTCTGCCCAAAAGCCAAAGTGTGGGTGGGGACGGTGGAGGAGGTGGTGGCACAAGCCCCTCCCCGGGCTGCTTCCACCTTCCTGCCCCATCTGCTCCCCCCGCCCCCCCCCCCCCCCCCCCCGCAGCCTTAACCTGGGCTCTTTGCCACTCTCGGGCTCAAGAGGAAGCATCTCCTGCTTGCAAACAGGTCACCTCATCCCTGATCCTCCTGAGGATTTGAAAATGTTAGAGCCGGGTGGGCCCCATTTCGTGAGTCTGGCCTCCTCACGTCACAGATAGGGAAACTGAGCCTCAGAGGTGGGAAGCAACGGGTTCAAGGCCACAGAGTACACGGGCGATGGAGCACATAGGGCATCGCGCGCGCCTGACTCGGCCGGTGCGGTTCCCGTCCCGTCGGAGGGGCAGGGAGACGGGGTGGTGCGGGCGAGGAGCAGGGCTTTCTGGGCCAGGCACATTCACCCGGCTCCTGGCGCTGCACGTAGCACTGAGAGTTACCCCGGTGAGCTACAAAGCACCCGAGGCTATCGGCAGAATGGAGGTGATGGCTAGGCTCCCCCTCAAAGGACACCGTGAGGATGATTTTAGGGGAGGTTCGAGCAAAGCACCATTGGCAGAATGCCAGGCACGTAGTGCGTCTTCAACAGATGACATTTCTGTGTCCCTCCTCTGTAAGCCCAGGGCTACGGGCCTAGCAAGAAAAGGAACCATTCTTCACTCCCTTTAATGGCTCTCCTCTGCCCCACTGGGCCCGGGAGGCAACTTAGCCTGTTCCGGCAAAGCCCACATGGACCCAGCAAACTCAGCAATGCCCGGAGGGCAACAGAGCCCAGGCCCTGACCCCCGGGCAGACCCCTCCAGAGCCCCCAGATCTGCCCACCGCTCCTTGACACATGCAGCTCTCACTGGCTCGCACCCCATGCCCCATCCCACATCTTTGGAGGAAGGTAGATAGGGGCTGGGGGTGCTGTCCAAGAAGGCCAATATCCCGTGCTGCCCCCCAGGACCACCTTTGGGCACTGGTAGTAACGCCAGACAATGAAGACATTACTTAGTTGCTCTGAGAGCTTGACCTTGCTGGGTCTGGCTTCCTCCTCTACCTTGTGAGTCAGGCAGAGGATAAGTCACCCAAACCCTAAACAGCCCTCCCTCCCAGCAGGAGCTTCTTGGTCCCTGTCCATCTCCTCAACCATGCTGGGGGGCGGGGGAGGTTTGAGCATGAGATAATGAACACGAAAAAGAACTGGATTCTCATGTTTCTGCCATGCCGGCCACTCGTCCAGGTGCTTTCCCTACACTCATCGTGGACGCCCAGCATTACTTCTGTGCTGAGGAGCAAAAGGGAATCTCAGAGAGTAGGACCTGCTCAAGGTCACAGAATGAGCTCAGGGCAGAGTGGGGTTGGACTCTAGCTTCGTGTTCTCCTGACCGGACGGTGGTCCCTGGCTGATTTCTGTGGATCTGGAGGGCACAGCACATTTAAAAGGGTCACCTAGGGCTAGGGTTGGTCCTGGAGGCAGCCTGAGAGGTAGAGCTGTGGATGGGGGTGGGGGAGGTCAGTGGTGGAACAGAGGAAGCTAGGTCATGTGGGAGTTCAGATGCCACCCTTGAGGCAAAGACCATCTCTCTACCCTCCCTTCTCTTCCCAGAAGGCCCCTGTGAGCAAAGCCAGACTTGCTGCGGAGCAGAAGTGACAGGGGCCAGGCTGGTTGCTAACCTGGGCCCGTTGATGTGAAGCAACGGCCTCTTTTTTCCTACTTTCACCTCCCTGGGGCTGAGGATGGGGAATCTTCTATCAAGGAAAGCTGAGAGGAGTGACCTAGGGTACCCCAGTCCCTGGCCTGCGGACTTGGGGTCCGGAGGAGCTGTGCATGTTGGGAAGGAAGCCCCGGTGGAGATGGTGTCACCAGGAGCTATGGGAAGCACAGGTCACGGGGAGACGAGGAGAGGGTGGCAGTCCACTTGCAAGGAACCTGGAGCTCCTGCTGTGGCCAGCGCTGGCTGGGGTACTGGGGAGCTGGAGGCTGGCAGGCCGGTGGGGAAGGTAGACAACACTGTCGAGGGGAACAAACATGTGAGAAGGCTGTTTGGTTAGTGGTATAGAGTGCCTGAGGGACCACTTAGAATAGGGTGGCCAGGAAAGGTTGCTCTGATAGGAAAGCATTTGAGCGGAGACCTCAGTGGTGCAGAGAGATTAGTGACTTGCCCCAGGGCACACATGAAATTCAGGTAGAGCTGGGTTAGGACCTGTCTCTTGACAGCCATTCTAATCATCCTCCTTTTAGAAACATCCTTCTGTTGCATTCTGACATGTTCTTCTGGTTTCCGTCTTAACCCTGTTGGACATTGCTTCTCTGAGGACTGGCTCATCTGAGCCCCACCCCCGTGTTGGCTGCTCCCACCCCTTCTTTCTCTGGAAGGTGGCCTTTCACTCACTATCCCTTCTGCACCCCGAAGACTCCCAAACTGCTACTCTGTCCTTCACCTCTCCCGGAGTTCTTCCAGTGTCCTGCTTGACCTTGGATGTCTACGGCTCTCTTGGTTAGGACAATGAGTTGATATAATAGAGACCTGAAATTAGAGTAGTTTAAAAATATTCAGTTGACTGGGACGCCTGGGTGGCTCAGTTGGTTAAGCAGCTGCCTTCGGCTCAGGTCATGATCCCAGGGTCCTGGGATCGAGTCCCACATCGGGCTCCTTGCTCGGCGGGGAGCCTGCTTCTCCCTCTGCCTCTGCCTGCCTCTTTGTCTGCCTGTGCTCGCTTGTTCTCTCTCCCTCTCTTACAAATAAATAAATAAAATCTTTAAAAAAAAAAATTCAGTTGACTGTTTTCTCATGTAAGAGCTCCAAGGGAAGTGTTTCAAGTTGGTAGATAGCTCTGCCCCACAGGGTCATGTAGGGATCCAGAGTAACAGGAAGGATCTGGGGTCTGTCTGGTAATCACTCTTCCAGTCGGTATGGGGGGAAAATATGGGAGCTTAGGGTGGGATTTTCCTCTCATGCAAGTGGGACAGAATTCGAACCATTGACTTCTGCTGACATTGCACAGATGACTCTTTTGACACACGGCCCAACCTTAGCTGCAAGGGAAGCTGGGAAAGGTGACCCAGCTGATGGACAGCTGGCAGTCTCTGCCACAGCCCCCCTTCTGGAACCATGAGGACTTCCCTGCCCTGGTGGTGGAGGAAGTTCTTGCCCTTTGTTTGTCTCCCTGGCCCTTGACTTTGCCCTTGGCAAATTCCTTCTTGCTTATTACTCTCCACTACCGCCGTATGGGATATTGAAGGTCTGTCTTCTTCTAGCACATATTTGGACTGGAAGGATCATGGGCTTTTGAAGTCCAGCCTTGCAATTTTGTTGATAATAATAATTCCTTCAGAAACTTGGTCTGCCTCTAGTCAGATCCACGTGCCAGCAGCTACACCCAGAGCTCCTTTCCTGTCTGAGTTATTAAGTCTGTCTGCCTTGCCCAACTCCTCTCTCTTTCATTGTAATGAAAGCTATCCTCAAGGCATCTAAAATAATGGACTTGAATGACAAGGCAACAGTGCTAATACAATACTTCGCTGCAGGAGTGATCCCTCTGCCTGGTGTCACAGACAAGCTTGGAGAGAGGCTGCAAACCACGACAGTCTGATCTTCTGCTCTTTGGACAAAACCAGCTGGGCTTTGCAGCCCTGACAATAGCTCTTCTCTGTATTAGCTCCCCTTCTGCTCATCTCTGCTTGCAGACCAGCCAGTCTCTTTGCTGGAGTCTCAGGCTAAAAGCATCATTGAGCAGCCAACATGTGCAAATGTTTTTAGCTCTTTGCAGCTATTTTTTGGGAATTACAGGCTCAGCGGGCATGTGGCCCATCTTCTCAATTATCACAGGTAATGTTTTTCATAAATGTTTTGTCACAGCCTAACGAGGGTCACCAGCTTTCCATCCTCCACTCCCGGTTTCTGTACTCCCTACCACCTGTTGCCAAAGCCAGTGCCATAGATTTTAGGTTTTTATACGTGGCAGCTTTGCATTCCTGGTACCAATTTCTGTATCAGAGTATTGCTAAGCCGCTGTTAAAAGAAAATCCCAAATTCAATGGCCATAAACTAATTTTTCTCTCACGTAACATAGTTCGGATATGAGTATCCAGGCCTTGCCTGCATAGGTAGAGGACTTTAATGGCTAGCCAGCAGACTCCACAATGGGCCTACCCATCTCCAACCTTCTCACCCCCCACTACCACTTCCCCGTCTACCACTTGCGCAGGCCAAATCCATAAAAGTCAACCTTGGTTCCTCCCCCCACCCTATCAGCAAGTCCTCTTCTCCTATCTTCAGACACGTCCCAAATATGGCCTTTTCCCGCCCTCTCTTCACCCAGTCCGCATCTTCAGTGTCTTGAATCTGGGTGATGGTCTCCATCTTTCTTCATCCCCACCCCTCTCCAGTCTGTGCCTCCCATGGCAGCTGGAGTGAGCTCTTAAAACATGAATTGAAGCATGTCGCCTGCCCCAGACTCCCCAGTGCCTTACCACTGCCCTTAGAATAAAATGCTATGTCCTTAACATGGCCGTCAAGGCCTTCTGTGACTGTCCCTGCTTCTCGTTACCCCCTTCCCACTCTGCTTTAGCCACATGGCTTTTCTTTCTCACTGGCTCTTCCCCTCCTTGGTGCATTTGCCCTAGGATTCCCTTTGAAACACTCTCCTTACGCTCTCACTTGGTCACACTCTGGTTCCTTCTTTGTACTCCATAGGACAAGGGGCTTCAGTGTAAGTTAAGAGTGAGGGCTCAGGAGAGGAGTCACCCGGGTTTGAATGTCAGCTCTGCTGCTTACTAGCTGTGTGACCTTGGGTAAGTTGCTTACCTGTTCTGTGCCTTGGTTTTTCTATCTGTAAAGGACAATAATAAAAGTATTTGTTTCCCAGAGCTGTTGAGCTAACACATAAAAAGTACTTAGAGCATGGCCTGTAGTAAGCTCGTAGCAGTAACATTATTGTCCCTCAGATCAACCACTCTGAGAAGCTTTTCCTGGCCCCGCCTTCTGCACCTTTCTCCATCTGCATCTCTCCCACATCACCCAGGATCAGGGTCTTGTTTTGAGATTTATTGTCTGCCCGGCGCACTGGAATGTAACCCCTGAGCTGGGACCCAGGAGGTCCTTAATGAATCTGTTGAAAGGCTGTGGAAGGAATGGAGGCCAAACCCCACTGATTCCTTCCTTTCCCCGTGGCCCTGTGAGCCTGGCTGGGTGCCTGTGGAAGAAGGGAGTGGGGGAAAAGGGTGAGCTGGGCTCTGTGCCTGCCACCCTTGAGACCCATGTGGTCTGGGGTGGGGGATGCTCACAGTTCCTTCTTGGGAGTCAGGGAAACCAGGGGACCTGCTCTCAGAAGCCCCAGGGGCACTGGTGGGTACCAGCCCTCAGCACAAGGCAGTAATAGCACCGGCTGGTTCCATCCATTACTAAAGGACTAACTACTTATCCTCTCGGTGCCTCCACTATGTCGTATGTAAATTTGGGAGACCAATTACCTCACAGGGCTGTTATGAAGATTAAGTAGGGTAATATATGTAAAACGAAGCTCCCTGGGTGGTTTGGAGTGAAGCTCTCCAGATTGTAGTTATTATCATTGTTATTAGTGCCTATCCAAGTGTCATTCTTCTGAGCTTGAATAGGGGGCTGGTGGCGGGGGACCCGGGGGCGGGGTTGTGGGGAGACAGAGCGAAGATGGCTAGGGAAGGGGAGAACCGGAATGGAATAATCGGGCTGCGTTTTTATTCGTCCACGGCTCTGTGCGGGTTTGTGTGTGTCTATGTAATTGCGTTTGTCTGGGGAGGCGTGACGAGGATCCAGAGAAGAAACCCAACCTTTTTTCCGAACTCAGTTCTGGGGAGCTAGGTGCCCCGCTGACCGGCGCCCGGCTCTCCCCGCTGCGAGGAGGGCTGGGAGCTGCCTCCAACACGCGCCCAACGCAGAACCCGCGGCGGAATCACCAGCGTCTTGAGTGTGTGCATTTGGGATCTGGGAGGGGGAAGGGGACTGCGCCGCCGCGGCCGCCACGGTCGGTAGCAACTTGAGGATCCCAGGACGGACAGCGGCAGCCCAGAGTCCGCCGATCCGAGCCCCCCGCCCCCCATCCCCCGGGTCTCCGGCCACCCCGCCCCGCCGTGTGCTCCCGGGGCCTCGGATGCTCCCGGAACCCCGCGGGCGGGGCCTGCCTTCCGGAGCCGGGTTGGCTGGGGGCGGGCGGGCGGCGCTGGGGAAAGGGCCGTTACTTTCCCAGAGCGGCGGGGCGACGTCAGGCGGAAGGGCGCGGGGCGCGCACGCTTTAAATGGCATTCGCTGTCATCCGAGCTCGCGGCCGTGTGGGCAGGAGCGGGCTATATAAGCGGCGGGCCGGGCCGCCGCGGGGCAGACGGTGACTGCCGCGGCGGCGAGCGCCCGGGAGCGCAGCCCAGCAGCGCGCGCCGAGCCCCGCGCCCCCCGACGGGCTCTCCCGCCCGCCCTCCCAAGAAAACGCCGACCCGGGCCCGCGAGGGCCGCCGCCACCCCGCAGCAGATTTGGATCCCCCGCCCGGCGAGCCCCAGGCTGCTGCCTCCCGGGGGGCCCCGGCGCAGCGGCCGCCCCCCGAGAGCCCCGGCGCCCCGCCGCCCGGCCCCGAAGACGCCGGCAGCGCCATGGCGGCCGCCAAGCCCGGCGAGCTGATGGGCATCTGCTCCAGCTACCAGGCGGTGATGCCGCACTTCGTGTGCCTGGCCGACGAGTTCCCGCAGCCCGTGCGGCCCGCCAAGCTGTCCAAGGGCAAGGGCCGGCTGCGGCGGCCGCGCCAGTCCCGCTTCAAGACGCAGCCGGTGACCTTCGACGAGATCCAGGAGGTGGAGGAGGAAGGGGTGTCCCCCATGGAGGAGGAGAAGGCCAAGAAGTCGTTCCTGCAGAGCCTGGAGTGCCTGCGCCGCAGCACGCAGAGCCTGTCGCTGCAGAGGGAGCAGCTCAGCAGCTGCAAACTGAGGAACAGCCTGGACTCGAGCGACTCCGACTCGGCCCTGTGAGGGGCGCTGCCCGGGGACCCGCGAACCCGGCCCCAGAGGGCCCGCGCCCCGGAGGCCCGCGAGGACGGGGACCTCTCGCAGGGCTGCGAACTGCTCGGTGCGCCCCGCGCTGCGCTGCTCCCGGGCCGGAGCGCGCGGGGCTGCCGGGGAGGGGGGCCGCTTTCTTTGCCCTTGTAAATGTTTATTTTTTAACTCTTTCCCAGTACGGACTCTGCCGTGAGTGTGTGCGGGAGGCGCGCCCGCGCTGAGTCGGCGCTGGGTCGCCGGGGCTTCCCGGAGAGCCGCTCCACGCCCTTGTCTGAGGGTCTGCAACTCCGATTCCGCTCACCGCTCCGCCGTGCCCCCCTCCCCAGCGCTCACCCGTTCACACTCACGCCAACACACTCTCGCTGAACACTTTTATAATTGTTAGGCGCGGCTGATGGGACTTGGGGCGCAGCTGCTGCTGCGGCCGGAGGACTGATATTTATTTTTGCATTGCGATGGCTGACGGCGTTTATTTAACGATCTTTTTACTTGGATATGTCTGTGAGGCTCCCGAACGGAGACAAATAAAGTCAATATATTTGCACAGTGCATTTCTCCAGGCTCTTGACTTCTTGAACCTTCGGGGCTCAGGCTCCTGAGACTGGGGGAGGTGGGAAAAGGTTGTGGTTGGAATGGGAGGTGGGATCCCCGGGTAGAGGTAACTCCACAAACTTCAATCACCGGAACGAGGTCGCGCCCGGGGTTCCCCGGGGCCGTTACTCGCCTCCCCAGGTGGATCCATTCCCGGCTCCGAGCGCTCTTGCCTCCCTACTCCGTTCCCCATTGCCGGCGTCCGGGATGGAGGGAGACGCCCGCGAGGCGAAGGTCGGCGCGGCGAGGACGGAGAGAACGTTCCTTGGTGAGGCTGACTTCTCAGGGAGGCCGGGTCAGGGTCATCGTCCCGCCTTCACCGCAGAACACCCCACTCCCTCGGCGCCCCTTCCAGGCGGCGGGTGGGGCGCTGCCTCAGTCAGCAGTGGGAGACCTGGGAGGGGATATTTGGGTGGTGGGATCCGACAGAGTGCTGCGTGTCCCCTGCGCTGACTCAGCCCCGTGCCGGGCGCCCCTGCACTGCCCCCAAGCAGACAGCGGCCGTTTTGGTTCTTCGTCCCCTTTCTTCAGCCTCCTTGGCCCTCTTCAGGGCTGTTCAAGGAGACTGGGGCATGTCTTTGGTCAGAGCCTGCAGGGCGCTTGGGTACCACTGAATCTTCCCACCCCCTCTGTTTACAGATGAGAAAACAAACTTAGGGGAGAGGGAGAGGTCACACAGAAAGTAGTGGCTGCGCAGTCAGCTGTCCTGACTCGCTTCCAGAGCTCTCTCCATCATGCCAGCCCCTTTCCAGTGTCTCCGGCAGCTGCCCCGCACCCCTGCCTACACCCTAAACCCTGAGTTGGCAGTGTAACACTATCACCTGGCAGTAGGTGGCGATCTATGTAATAAACAACATCCGGTGGAAGAGGGCAGGTCCACACACTTGGGGCCCCCACCCAGCCAAGCCCTCCAGGATTGCTGCAGATCTGACCCACCGTGGCCAGGCCCTGGACGGAGGAATTCAGAGATCCGTGCAGAGTTTGGGAGCTTTCCCTACTCCGCCTGCCCCTTCTCTGGAGATTACAGTTTCTGTTCTCGGGTGCCCTCTGGTGGTGGGGCTGGTGCTGGTGCTGGAGCTCAGCTCTGCCCGCAGGGCGTCTGTACTGCCTCTTGACACCACGCCTCTCCTAGCCCTGGACTCTGCAGAAGAGGGGAGCCGAGGAAGTGAAACAAAGAAACAAAAATAGAACCCGTAGGGCCTGAAAGAATGTTCTCCCATCTAGGAGGCCAGCCCAGGGCCTTGGGGGTCTTTGGCGCTGCCTAGCCCATGGGAACACACTGGCCACTGCAGTCCCAGGCCACAGCTTCTTTGTGCTTGGGGTTCCTGACAGAAAGCCCTTAACTTCAGCAGCCACAGCCCGGCCAGGCAGCCATGAGTTCAGACTTTGATTCCAGCAGCATGGCTAGGCTGGTTTGAGCTCCTTGGGGAGAGGGGGGTGGCTGAGACTTGGAACTGTACCCGCACCCCAACCCTGTTCTAGTCCCTCATCCTCCTCCCCTGTCTTATCTTCCATCTTTAGCAGTAAGTCCTGTTTCTGCTGTTTAAGTGGTGGGTGCCCCAAGCCTTCTTGGGAGGGTGGTTCCACACCCTTAACGTTCGAGATCCTGGCTGGGCGGCTCCCCTCTGGGTGCCGCTCCCCTACCCCTTTGCCCCTGAGAGCCTCTTCTGTTCACCTTCAGCACTGGCCCCAGCTGAAGACCTACCTGAAGGGTCTTCTTGGGTCACCCTGGCCAGTCTCCGGGGATTGTCATGGGATCTGTCACGTATTTGATCACTCTAGTTCCTGTTTGCCTCTGGCAGGGGCCAGCACCCAGTTGGGGCTTCCGAAATGTTTGTTGGGTTAAAATCAATAAAGGGGCAGCAAAGAAGATTGATGCCTATCTTGGCTATGTCCTGGTGGGCTTTATTTGTTCATCGCAATAAAAAGTTCCTCATACTCCCACCACCCTGAAATAAATATGTGATTTTGGACATTATGCATATTTCTTTTCTTTTACAAGACAGGTTTATGCTCTAAATACTACTTTTAATCCGCGTTTGACTTACCTGGGTTTGTGTTTTACACCGATATGTACGGCTCTACTTCGTAATTTTTATAAAATTCTCCTGAATAGATACCGAACACTTAATTAAGCCAATTTCCCTCCCTTTGGTATAAAAATGATGTCCTATTTGTCCCAGTTTCTTCATATCACCCGTAACTAGCAGTGAGCTCTAAGGGTTGGATACAGAAAGATGTTTAGAGGAGGCAGTGACCCCGAGAGGGCCTGGGGGAGGAAGAGGAGGTTGGAATGCTCTATTATCAGAGCGAGCAGGCTGGGGCGGGGGTGCTGGGGCCCTCTGGTTCTGAGCATGTCCACCACACACAGAGGAAGAGGGCAGATGGGGGATCGGGGTGCTGCTCCAGGGTCCCTATGGAACTTGCAGGACTCAGCTGCTCCTTGTGGCTTGAAGGCGTTCCAAGGCAGCACACAGCTCCAAGGAGGCAGCTGGGCTCGGAGGTCAAATGGTGGAAGAGGAGGAACCAGAGGGAGAGAGATGGGCCGAGGGAGCAAGAGAGCATGAGAACCAGCAAGGCAGGGAGGAATAAGGCTGCTCGGGGAGACGGGGAGACTCGGGGACCTCCAGAGATGGGGAAGTGCAGAGAGCTACACACTCAAGACTCAGGAGTACGGGAAGGTGTCAAGAGATGGAGAAGATTCGGGGCGACCATTGGAGAGAGAGAAGAAAGGCGGGTGGGAGCGGGGAGGGGCTGAAAACGTGCTCTGGAGAACGGGCACTGGGGGAGAGAGAAGCCAGAGACAGCGCCTCTCAGGAGCTGTAGAGCCGGCGTGTGCCTGGGGTGGGTGGAAGCCTGCCCAGCCGTCTGCCGTCTGCCGCCGCGATTTACAGGCTCGTCCAAGGAGCCGCTTCCTTCCTTCCCTTCCCCACCTGGGCCTCAGCCCACAGTCCTAGCCTGGGTGATGAGTTTTCAAACAAGCTGGAGCCCAGGGGAGCTAACAAGTGGCTGTCCCAGGCCTGGCCGGCAGTCTCTTCTAAATATTTCCCTTCGGCCCTGGGGGAGATATTTATCAGGGTGCCTCTCGGACTGGTTTGCCAGCCAGCTCGGCCTCTGAGGCCCACTTGCTGCGGGGCGGAGAGGGAAGGCCTATCTGCTGTCCCAGGGAATTGGGGTCTGCTGTGGACTTGGGATTCCTTCCTCAGGGAGCACGTGTGGAGTACCTCTAGACCCACTGAGCTCTGGCAAAATGGCGAGGGGTTAAAGAAAGGCCACCGTTTGGTGGGTACCTCCTGCTGAAACTCGACTTTCCTCCTGATAACATTTCTCCGGCATTTCACATATGAGGAAACTAACAAGGATCAGAGAGGTTCCATTTCTCATCCAATGCCACACAACTTGTCGGTGGTGAGCAGGGGGGCAACCCATTGCAATTGTTTGTTTTTTTTTTTTTAATTTCAGAATTTTTAAATCCTGTGCTCTGTCTAGAGTATGAATCCCAGATCTAACCATAACCTCCCGTGGCAGCCATGAGAAATGGCCTTGCAGACTTCTTGGGACAGGCGCGATATTGATCAGAGTAGCCCTAGCTCTGACATCCATCCCCTCCCCTCCCCCGACGAGCTGCTTCCCACCAATGACCATGTGCACAGCTGGGGACACTAGGACAGAACCGTTCTAGGAGACACCGATTTGTTTCTTGGTCGACTTTGGTTTGAGGATTTCCCAGTGGCTCTGTTGAAGCTTTCTTAGATTGCCACAGTCCTCTCTCCCTGTCCCCTTCTCTCGGGGTCGCTCTTGCATGGAGGCCTGCCCTGCTGACTCCCTCAGACCTTCACTGGCTCCTTCTTGTTCATTTCCCACGTGCATGTCTCCTAATGACATCCTTGCACACGTAATCCTCTCTGGGCCTCTGCTTCTTGGAGACTCGAGGCTAGCACACCCTTCTGTCCCCCTGCAGCTTCCTGGGGCTGCCATGCGTCTCTCTCAGGCACCCACCGGTACAGGCTGGGCATCATTTTAGAGGGTGCCGTAGAGTACATTCTGGATATGGCCAAGCTGGCCAAGCAAACGTGTGTCATTGTGGTCTGCTGGCCCAGCGTTCTAAATGGGCAATAAGTGCGTGCCTGGGGTGAGAGGGCCAGGGCCTCCCACAGAGACCAACCTCCTCTCGCGGCTTATGCTCAAGGCCATGTGAGCCATGAGGACAACCTGCCCATTCAACTCCCAGCCGCAGGGAACAGCCTGCCAGTTGCCCACCAACACTGATTTCCTGCTTCATCCAGGGCACACAGCCAGCCTCTAGGTCCCTCCTGCACGTAGGTCTCTCAATGTGATTACATTCTTGCCAGTGGCGTATACTAGCAAGGGAACTGGGTTCCTCCCAGGCTTTAGCCTTAAATCAAACCCTGCTACCACCCCACCCCCCATGCCCTCTTTCCCCTTCCCACAAGTGGGAACGTGCATGCGTCTGCGACCCAGCAGTGATCAAACTGCCGAGGCCAATGGCCTAGAGGATGGCAGGGCGACCGGACGGAAGGCCCCCAGGCTCCTGGATGACCTTGTGGAACCCAACAGCCTGCCAATCTGGAATGGTCACCATAGACTATTACATGTGAAACACGTTTCCATCTTCGTTGAGCCACTAAATCATTATAGACTCTCATTCTTATAGCCGCCTTCCCTGACCCTAAATAAACAAAGAACAATACAGGTATACTGGCAGTTTATTACTGCTGTTTTAGCAAAACCCCTATAAGATGAGGCATTGGCTTAGTGGTTTTGTTGCAGGTGGGAAGGGTACAGGCATTGCAGGCTGGGAAGTTGGCTAATCTTGTTATACCTTGGAAAAACAGCAATAAAACCATTTTTATGACACTTGGGAAGGCTGGTCATATACTGGCTGAGCTCACAGCTCTAGGAGAAGTGGTTAGAAAGAGCTGGAATATAAGTGTATACTGGTTGCTGTTCTTTATGACTTTCAATAGATTATTAAAGAAAGACACGAGAGATGGAAAGGAATAGAGAGTATCTAGAGACATGGTACCCTGAGAGGTGAAAGCCCTTTGTCATCCACATAGAAGGAAATCCGTTGTTGAGGCTCAGCCTTTCTGGAAGACCACCCAGGAGGCCCCATACAGGATCCAGCCCTAGAGCGAGGTTAGGTTAAGGGTATTGTCTTCCCACTCAGACTTATTGTTATAGAATTCCCCCGAGTAGCCCGAATCAAAGTTAGCTGGGCCAGAGCAGGAAACAAAGTAATAAAACGGGCCTCAAACTCTGCTGAGAAAACATCTTTGGGTGTGGTTATTGGCACCTGGAACTAACTAGAAGCACCTAGACCAGAAGCCTTTTGAAGGCATTGCCAAGAAAAGTAGGAATTGACCGGTGATTACAATTGTTTGAGCCCCAAGGAGGTCAGAACTTTTAACACCTACTTCAGAAGTGGTCGCAGAGGATGATGGGGAAAGGAGAATTTTCCAGAACTGGGTTGGCCAGATTAGCCTCATATGCCAGAGCGAGTCCTCACCAGTTGCTACTACAATTCGTCATGTACCATGACTTCTTTTTTTTTTAAATTTTAATTCCAGTATAGTTCACATACAGTTATCTTGGCTTTATTCGTGCAATACAGTCATTTAGCAATCTAAAAAAAATTAACCCCTCTCCTATTTTACCCATCCCCAGACCCCTTCCCTCTGGTAACCATTGTTTTGTTCTCTATAGTTCAGAGTCTGTTTGTTTGTTTTTTTTTCCCCCTCTTTCTTTTTCCCCCTTGGCTCATTTGTTTTGTCTCTTAAATTCCACATATGAGTGAAATCAAATTGTATTTGTCTTTCTCTGACTGCTGACTTAGCATGGTATTCTCTAGCTCCTTTCATGTCATTGCAAATGGCAAGATTTCTTTTTGCTGGCTGAGTAATATTCCATTGTATATATCTATCACTTCTTTATCCATTCATCAGTCTATGGGCACAGGGGCTGCTTCCATATCTTGGCTCTTGTAAATAATGCTGTTATAAACAGGGGCGCATGTATCCCTTTGAATTAATGTTTTTGTGTTTTTTGAGTAAATACCCAGTAGCGCAATTACTGGATCATAGGGCAGCTCTATTTTTAACTTTTTGAGGAACCTCCATACTGTCTTCCACAGTGGCTGCACCAGTTTGCATTGCCCCAACAGTGCACGAGGGTTCTTTTTTTCCCACATCCTTGCCAACACTTGTTTCTTGTGTTTTTTTGTTTGTTTGTTTTGTTTTTGTTTATTTATTTTAGCCGTTCTGACAGGTGTGAGGTGGTATCTCATTGTGATTTTGACTTGCCTCTCCCTGATGGTAAGTGACGTTGAACACCTTTGCATGTATGCACTGGTGACTTTTCACTGTTTCTCTTCTTTCCTTTTCCACATGAGAATCTGTGGTTTCCCCATTTCCTGTCCACCAATGTATTTGGGTGTGCAGGGAGAGGGTCTTTGGGGAGGGAGTGGAATGGTGTGGACGGAGGAGCTGTCTTGAAGTTTACACGTTCCTGGGCCAGGAAGAGCTATATGTGGCTCTAGAGAGGCCTTCCTTTTTCCTGATAAACTGTCTCCGGTAGCCAGTTGGACAGACCACAGTTGAGACTGCTCATGAACACTGAAATCCATTTTCTGCATCTTTCTCTGCACGCGGCTAGACCGAATCTCTCAAGCCCCCTTTGCCGTGAGCATGGCCACGTGCCAGAGTTTCCTGGAATAAGCAAGCAAGCAGGGCAAGCCATGCTGGGCTGAGGCTTTGAGCCCGTGGGCATGTCCCTCTTGTTCTTCCCAGAAGAATGTAGGCCTCCCTGCAGTCTGCCTTTGACCCAGCATGAAAGCGAGGCCTGGGGGACCTCATGACACTGAGCTGCCTGTGGAGGTGGGATGGGGACTCAAGACGGGCCATTGGCTGAAACGAGCTCCTGTCCTCCCCCAGACCGTTGCATTCCCACTGGATCTCTCCGCATCAGCCGGGCCTTCCCCTCCATCTGCAGCAGGGCCAGACGCTGTTCCCCACCATTCTGACCCAGAGCAGATTTTCCCACACCAGAAAAATGTCCCATTCTCCTGACTGGTATGGGGGCAGCAGTTTCCCACCCCAAATGGGCTCCCGCAGCGGGAGTGGGAGAGGACGACAGGGGCTCAGGACCGGGACAGGAAGCAAACAAACTGTGATCCCTAATAAATCACCCAGGGAATTGTTTTTCTAAAGAAACCACAAAAGCCCATAAGTGTTTAGGCCCCACAACAGCCCTAAAGGAAGACATATTTGCTGACATCCCCTTCAGATAGGGACAGAAGACAAGGGAGGATCTTCCAGAGGACTGAACATCCCCACCCTGGTCAGGGGTCCTCACAGTTCCTGCCCAGGACTGGGTAGCATTGCCCATGCTCGTCTTCTGTAATTAGTACCTATCACAGTCTTGTTCTCTTGGCTTCACCATTGCCCATTGGTCAGGCGGGTGGGACAAATGAATTGTCTTGTAGCCTACAGGTCCTCAGACCACAAGCAACCACATCTGAACCTGGTAGAGGGGTCTGTGCCTCACTCAAAAATCTGGAATACGGTAACTTTGGTGTCTTTTGGGGAGGAGGGTTGAGTGTGTCTGACTCAAGGGGGAATGAGCACATTCAGGTGTTTAGTGGCTACTGATCCCAGTAGTGATCCCCTAAGATCTGTTCTGTCCTTTATCCCAGGCACGAGACTCAGCCACTCTCAGCTCACCCCACGCCTTGGATTTAGTTTTACCCAGTGACAAATGGCAAGTTTTCTCTCATCAAATGTGAGGGTGGGTTGTATCTGCCACTTGTGAATCCAGGTCTGCGATTGTGGGCTTGCCAGCTCTGTGATCTCACCTCCCTCCTGCTGGGATCAAAGTGGGCATATGGTGGTCATTTGGCTTCCACCAAGCAAAGGATGGCATGGTCTTAGGGGATGACAGCGCCCCAACCTTGAAAGGAACTTAGACCTCTGACCCACTGAATGAACAGAGCCATCTGCCATCTTGGATTGTCACAGGAGAGAAAAATAAAGTTCTTTCTTCTCGCTGGCATGGTGCTGTAACCCCCTCACGTTATAGCAGGGCTGCCTTAGTGACCATACTACTTGGATAATGAGAGATGAGCTCCAGTCCCCTGCTCACATGCTCTGAGTGTCCTTGCACTGCTGTGGTTAATCTGGAAAATCTGGGACATCTGCTGCACAGGTGTTCAAGGTTGTATCAGCATTTGAGTGGCAGCTGATACACGATCCTTTCCATTGTGCTTAATTCTCTTTGGACCAAACTGCACTTTGTTTGATACTTAAATCATGACGTCTGCTAATCATTATTTTTTTTTCTTTGCCTGGTATGGCTTTGTTTGTCATTTAGTTTCAACCTCTTCGGTGTGTCTCTTATGTACAGTGGAGAGTTGGATTTTATCTTGAGATTTAATCTGAAAAAAAAGTATATTTTAAAAATTAGTTAAATACAGACCTATAACAAATAAAGAGGTTGAATGGCTAATCAAAAACCTTCTCACAAACTTTTGGGCCCGATGGCTTCACGGGTGATTTCTACCAAACATTTAAAGAGTTAAAACCAATACTTCTCAAAATCTTCCAAAAATCAGAAGACAAAGGAACACTTCCCAGCTCATTTGATGAGGCCAGTATTCCTTTGCTACCAAAGCCAGACAAGGAAATGTTCTTTGTCTGGGTGGCAAAGTCAGTTAAGCATCTGACTCTTGGTTTTGGCTCAGATTATGATCTTAGTTGTGAGACTGAGCCCGATGGGCTCCCTGCTCAGCTTGGAGTCTGCTTAAGATTCTCTCTCTCCCTTTCCATGTGCCCCTCCCACTGGTGCTCTCTCTCTCTCTCTCCCCCCCTCTAAAAGAAATAAATTCTTGGGGAAAAAAAAAAGAAAAGAAGTTATGAGAAAATTACATGCCAATATCCCTTATGAATATAGATGCAAAAATCCTCAACAAAATGCTAGCAGACAGAACCCAGCAGCATATTAAAAAGGATTGTACACCAGGACCAAATGGGATTTATCTCAGGAATGCAAGGATGGTTCAACAAACCCATCATTTTCCATCATAAAAACATTTAGCAACTAGGAAGAAAAGGCAACTTCCTCAACATGAAATGAGACACTTATGAAGAACCCACAGCTAACATCATACCCAACAGTAAAGGACCAAAAGCTTTCCCAGAGATCAGGAACAAGGTAAGTGTGCCCACTCCTGTCACTGCCATTCAGCATCTCATTGGAGGTCCTAGCCAGAGCTATGAAAATTCTTATTGAGGAAGGCTTCTTTGTATTTTTCCTAGTGTTTGCCTTCATAATTATAATACTGTAGAGCAACCTTAGTTCCCTGTATATCAGGCAGTATCTATTAATCTCCTAGAATGAGCAATGAAAAATTGGCACATTCCTCCTATCCCTTCCCTCAATGCAATGCAAAACGATCTCTATACATTTGTAACTTTGTATTATTAATATGCCATATTAAATATGCTTCTACTATTTGATTTCTCAATTCTTGATGGTGTTATTTAACTCCTAGCTATCACAGACTGGGCCATGAGGAAATGTTCTCTATTCTCATCTTCTTTCTACTTTCTCCTCTCACTTCTCATTAGATACGTTATTCCTATATTATGGCAGCCCATATACATTTACACAAGCAGATGCCCAGGCTTCCTTTTATCTTCATTCTACTTTTAAACATATAAAACTTGTTTTTATATGTGCTTGCTCCAGCTCCTCCTTTTGCCATGGCTTCCCTGGTCATCTCCTGGTGGTCTCAATTTGTTCTCAGGTAGTTCGCTCAAGAAGGTCCACGCACACGATACTCCCTGAGTTCCCACAAGTCTAAGAATGTTTGTTTGTAACTTTTATGCTTGAGGAACAACTTGATGGCACATAAATCCTTACATAACCTATGAGGGTTGTGCCACTGTTTGGCATTGAATAATGCTGGGGGCAGCTCAATTTTGTCCCTGTACGAGTGATCATATTTGCTTTTTGGTTTTTGTTTATTTGTTTGTTTGGTTGGCCTGGCTGCTCACAGGGTATCTTCTGTATCTCTGAAGTCTGGTAATTCTATTAGGAGAGTCTTGGAAAGGACTGTTGTAGGCCTGCGATCTCTGGCACACGTGATGTTCTTTATAGATTCACATATTTTATTTCAAGCACGTTTCCCTCAATGCTGTTCTCAAGTATTCATTGTATTTCATCGTTTTGTGTTTCACATCTAGAGACTCCAATTATGAATATGTTGGCTCTCTTGTCTTTTTGAGATACCTATCATTTTCTCTCTAATTAAAAAAAAAACTTTTTTTCCCCATTTTGTCTTATTTGGTCACTTTCCTGTGTCTGTCCTCCATTTTTATTGTGTTTTGCCTGAGTCCTCCACCCAAGCGCATCCTCATTTCTGAAATTATTTTGTATTTTCTTATCCCTCCGTTCTTCCAGTTCTCCCTTCTTCTCCTCCCATTGCCTTGCTGTCTCTTCCCAGAGTCGTTCCATTTCTGCTTTGGGGGCTTCCCTCCCGGAGGCACTTGTTTTAGTAAGATTTGTTCCATCGCAGATCAATGTTTAGTCAGATTTTTTCATCTATTCTGTGGGAACATTTTTTTCCTGGTCATTGTTCTTTATGTGGCAGGCTTTGCCGATTTTCCCACCCCACTTTTTTTTTTTTTTTAAAGCGTCCTTGTATTGATTTTGTGCTAAGTCGATTAGAAAAAAATTATGTGCCATGAAATGAGTTGGATTTTCATGCCCTGGATATTTGTAGAAGGTTCTTTCAGGGAGTATAGCTTTGCAGGCTCTTTCTGAGATTTGCTGCCAGTGGGTCATTGTACTATTTTCTCTGGACCTTAGTTGCTTCACGCTACCTCCCACCACCTACAATAACGCTACCTCCCACCACCTACAATAAGCCTTCCCATCCCTACTCTGGCTTCTCAGATCTGTGGCCTGTGTTCATTATTATCATCATCTATGTTCATCAGTTTAGGTTGGTGGTTCTCAACCAGGGGCAGTCTACCCCTTAAGGGATATTTAGCAACATCTGGAGACATTTTTGGTTGCCACAGTCCAGACTGGAGATTGATGCTCCCAGCATCTGGCGGGTAGAACCCGGGGATGTTGCTGAACATCCTACAGTGGGTCAGCCCCTACAACAATGAATTACGTGCCTGAGGTTGAGGCACTCATCTCTGCAGTGGGCCCTTGGTTAAAAGTGAAGTATTTTGGCCCGAGTTCTTTGAAGTTGGCCACTCCTGGGCTGGCTTGCTCTTCACCTCTCCACCTTCATGGCTTTTGTGTGAAATCTTTGTTTTCGCCAGTCTTTACATATTTTTGAATCTGTAGTTTATGTAATGGAGTCCGTGTTATTTTTTTCCATTTATCTTTTCACTTTCTAAACGTCCAGGAAAGAAGAGGGAATTTGTTTCTTCCTGCTTCGACACTCGTACCCAGATCTCTGCGGGGTTACTTCAGTCTACAACTTCGGCTTAGATGTTTTTGTCGAACCAGGGAATGTGAATTCAGGTTTCAAAACCACCGGCCGCGCACTTGAGGTTATGAATTCTCAGGGAAAATGCTTGCCTCCTCAACTCAGTGCTAAGATCTGTTTGTAGGGGTTAGTGGGGATGATGAGTGGGGCAAGTGGTGGTGGTGGTGGAGGGTTGTGCTTCTAGTTCCTCCCTAATCTGATGGAGGTCAGCTTTGTGCAGGGCTAGTGTCTTCCGTTAGTTTCCCACTTTGGCTTGACCCTTGTTTCTCATCTTTATTGGTCCATCAGAACCAAAGCCAAGGTCACATGATCTGACAAATGCCCTCAAGGTGAAAGGCAGCCCTTTGCCCTGCCCACCTCTCTGGGCTCCTGATTTCACCTGGATTTTGACTTCAGAATGTTTTATATTTTCATGCCAGATCCTTGATTAATTTTTTTAAATTCTTATTTTAACTGGCTTTTCTGTTGTTGTGGCTTTCAGCATACAAATCAGTGAGCATCTCTGGTCCACCGTCCTGCCCCCACACAGAAGTTCTGTCCTTACCCCTCTGAGCCTCTACTTCCTCCTTTCTAAAATGAGAGTCATAGCAGAGATTGTCTCCAAGCCTCCTGTGAGGATTAGTGAGGTAATAAACGTAAACCAACCAGAACGGTGCTTGGCAGATGGGGGGTGCCTCGTGAACATTAGTCGTTCCCTTTCTCTTTTTTCTGGTCCCTCCTTCCCCTTTCCCTGCAGTGGGAGAGAGCCCCCCTGGACAGCAGATCCCTGGTCCCCAGCAAGCCCTGCTGGCTACATGTCCCAGGGGGACCCCACGTCCTGCCCACGCCTCAGCTTCTGGTGCCAGCATCTCAGCCCTACGGAGCTTTCACTGTTTCCTCTCACTGTTTCCTCCCACACTGGCCAAGGGCCAGGAATAATGTTTCTCGCTGTCAGCACCCTTCCCCAGCCCGCCGGAAACGGCTCCGTCTGCAGAGAGGTTCAGCCACCTGGGCAGGTTTGCCCGGTCTGTAGCCCTGGGGTCACAGCTCCCTCTCCTCCCCTCTGCACCGCACGGCTCCCCCAAAGAGGCATGGGGGCAGGGGTGAGGTGTCCTTGATTTTTTGACAGCTTTTAATTTTTAATAATCTCATATTTAGGGAAAGAAGGTGCAAAAATAGTAGAAAGAACTTTTGTATGTCCTTAACCCAGACTCCCCAAGCATTCACATTTTATGTCATTTGCTCTATCATTTTATCTATTGGTTTATTGGTCTATATATACACATACATTATTATTATTATTTATTTTTTTTTTCTGAACCATGTGAGAGATGCAGATATGAAGTTCCCTTATCTTTTGGTACCTCTGAGTGTGTGTTCCTAAAAACAAGGACATTATCTTTCCTACCTACAGTGCTGTTCTCAAATTCAGGAAATTAATATAAATGTAATATTATGATGTAATCTACAGACATTCATATTTTTCCAGGTGTCCCAGTAATGTCCTTTATAGCAAAAAAGAAAAGCCCTGTTTTTCTTGTCCCGGATCCAAATCACACGTTACACTCGGTTGTCAAGTTTCTTTCTTTTTCTTTTTTTTTTTTTTTTAAGATTTTATTTATTTATTTGACAGACAGAGATCACAAGCAGGCAGACAGGCAGGCAGAGAGAGAGAGAGAGAAGGAAACAGGCTCCCTGCAGAGCAGAGAGCCCGATGCGGGACTCGATCCCAGGACCCTGAGATCATGACCTGAGCCGAAGGCAGCGGCTTAACCCACTGAGCCACCCAGGCACCCCGGTTGTCAAGTTTCTTATCTGGAATTGACTCCCAGTCTGCCCTTGTCTTTCATGATCTGAACATTTTTGAAGACTATAAACCCGTTCTTTTGTAGAAAGTCCCTAAATCTGCATTTGTCTGCAATTTCTTCATGATTAAATTCACGGTCATGCATATTTGACATGAATACCACAGCCCGTCAGATCAGGAGGCGCACGGAGTCTGTTTGTCCTTCAGTGGGGATGTTCACTTTCATCACTCGGTTAGGGTGGTGTCTGCCAGGATTTTCTACTATAGAGTCAGGATTTTAAAATAACTGAGCATAAGGAGGAAAAAAAAGAGAGAGAGAGAGGCAAACGAAGAAACAGGCTCTTAACTACAGAGAACAAACTGATGGTTACCAGAGTGGAGGTGAGGGCGGGGATGGGTGATACAGTGATGGGGGTTAAGGAGTGCCCTTGTCATAGTGAGCTCTGGGTGCTGTGTGGAAGTGCTGAACTTAAACTAAAGCTCTAAAAAAGAGAGTTGCGGTTAACTTAGAAAAAAAAAAAGATAGGATTTTCCTCTTGGAGTTAAGAAGTATTTTGAGAGCAGGTAAATATCCTATTCCTCATCAAACTTCACTCTGTGGTTTTAGCATCCGCTAAGCAGGTAAATATCCTATTCCTCATCAAACTTCACTCTGTGGTTTTAGCATCCGCTAACAATACCTTTTTTTTTTCTTTTTTTAAAGATGTACTTACTTATTTAGAAGAGAGAGAGAGAGCACAGTGGGAAGGAACAGAGTGAGAGAGAGAGAAACTCAAGCAGATTCCACTCTGAGCGCAGAGCCTGATGCAAGGCTCCATCTCAATCACGACCTTAGGGGAAATCACGAGTCGGCCACTTGACTGACTGCGCCACACAGGTGTCTTCATGATAATTCTTGCCTGAATCAGTTTCTACTATGATGTCTGTCAATGGGCAATTTTTCAAAAACTCCACCATTTCCTCTGCATTCATTAACTGGCATTCTAACAGGACAAAGAATCTTCCCCCACACCTCTGTGTGTTCACTTACTTATATCAGAATGGACTCATGCATTTCTGTTTTATTCAACGCCTTATCATTTTTACCATCATTGTTTATGTGGAGGCTCCAATCGTCCCAGGCTTGGTCAGTGGGGGCCCAGGGGCATTTTAACTGCTCTTCCAGCATGGAAGGAAAGGGCCTGCGTTTCTGCTGCTCATTGCCAATCTTAGCTCCTAGCACAGCACCAAACGTATTTTTTTCTCTCATTTTTCTTTTTTTAAATTCAAGTACAATTAACATACAGTGTTATCTTCGTTTTAGGTGTACAATACAGTGATTCCGCCTTTGTGCAGATCACTCCGTGCTCCTCGTGATAAGCGGACTCTACGTACCTTCCCCTGTTCCCCCGTCCTCTGCCCCATAACCATCTATCTGTTCTCTAAGCCGAACATATTTTTAATGAATGATCAAACTCTTATCTATAAAGTATCAGTAAGAATAGTGACTGTCATAGGGTTTTTGCAAGAAGTGACTCGAGCTATGACATATAAAGGGCTTAGAGCCCTATTAATGCGGAGAGCTCGTATTTATCCCCCACTTCCTATGTGTCAGGTCCTGTTCGACAAACTTCGACACATATTAGTTCATTATACCGGTCTTGTGAGGAAAGTGGTAGCGTTTCCTGGTTCCGGGCTGAGAGAGATGCCGCGTCCTGCCCGAGGTCGCCCAGCGGTGTGCGGTGGCTCGGAGCGGAACACCGAGTCTGTCTGCTGCACAGCCCGTGTTCTGACCACCGCGCCGTATTGCCCGCGTACACCTGCCACGACAGCGAGACGATACTCGGACGAGTACACAATGGGTTGGGGGATGAAACGACATCCAGAGGGCACCGCGTGAGGGCTGTCACACCCACGGCAGGGCGCAAGGTGGGAAGGTCCGCACCCCAAGGAGCCCTTCCCACCTGGCTCCCTGGTCGTCGTCTCGTTGAACCGAGCTGCCCTCCTCCAGCTTCACCCTTCTGGGCTCCCTTCCGTCTGCGTCCACCTGTCCTGCTGCTGCCGCCTTCCCTGAGCCAGGCAGTGGTTCGGGGGAAGCAGCTCTGGGTCATAGCCCTCTCGGTGTTCCTTGACAGTGAGCTCCCTGCCTGTGGGCCTGTGGCTTTGACCGCTGACCTCTGCTTCTTAGCGCCGACCCCTGTCTCAGCTTCAGTCATTTATTTGACTAGTCAGTTCATGTCTGCCTACCCCGGTGAACTCTAAGCTCCCTGAAAACAGACATCATGTCTCCTTTGGTTGTCATTATACCTCCCCAGCCAACCTGCCAGATAGGAGGCGCCCTGTAAATACGCGTGGAAGGTGTGAATGACTGCAATTCTTCACCCTCTCCTCTCCTCTCTCCCTGCCGTCCCCCAAGTCCTGCAGGAGATCCTCCTCAGCTATAAAGAAGGAAGGTACCCTTGACGGCCCCGAGAAAGAAAGGGCCTGTTTCCCAAAGCCCACACCAGGCAAGGAGCAGAGCTGGAACCCAGGCCCACTGCAACTTTGTGACTTATGTCCCAGTGTCCAGATTCCCAGCCCCATGGAAGTAGCTCTGGGCTTCTGGAAACTCATGCAGAGGGACTCTGGGTAATAATTAGTTCTCAGGAAAATGGAGTTATTTATATTCCTAATACTTGGTTTTGAAATTTATGTAATTGAGGTGTTTCTGGCGAGTCATGCGGACACCTGGAGTGGCCTTACAACCTGTCTAAAATTGAGAGCTGTGCTTGGCTGTGTAGACCTGCCGGTGACCAGGTCTTCCCCTTCTGGGAAGACAGTTTTTTTTTTTTTTTTTAATTTTTTATTTATTTTATTTGACAGAGAGATCACAAGTAGGTAGAGAGGTAGGCAGAGACAGAGGGGGAAGCAGGCTCCCTGCTGAGCAGAGAGCCCGATGCGGGGCTCGATCCCAGGACCCTGAGATCATGACCTGAGCCGAAGGCAGCGGCTTAATCCACTGAGCCACCCAGGCGCCCCATGGGAAGACAGTTTTATGCCCCTATGAAGTCCACACCCACCGGTAGGTATCAGAACTAAACCCAGCAGATTAGGAGACATACCCTAAGGCACAAGTGATTCACTGTCCCTGCCAGGCACAAGAGAGAAGTTTCTGTATGTGGTTTACCAACAGGACCAAGTAAAGGGTGAATATCGATTCCAAGAAAAAGTTCACTTAAAACCCAAGCCATGAGCCAGGAGCAGGAGAAGAACACCCACGAGTGGAACTTCTCTGTAGCAGAATCACAGCGAGCTGGTTCATGCAGACTCTTGGGCTGTACCCCAGTAATGCTGAATCATGATCTCTAAGAAGAATTTTTCTCTTTCATAAGCATCTATCCACCCAAAGGGATGCTGGTTTACACCGGTCGTTGACGCCCAGTGTCCTCGAGAAAAGACTATATGATGTGACCCAGCATGAGAACTCTTCAGTACCAAATATATGGGTGGGGACGAAGACTTTGCAAGGTAACCTGACACTATTTATCCTAGACAGCTACATAGCTATTGTGTAATACGCTCTACACACTACCTGAGTCGAAGTGGTAGCTGTAATGTGTGACTGTTACATTTTATGCATCCTACTTGCATCTACGTTACAGAGTCATGTGTGTGTGTGTGTGTGTTTTAATGTAGATGCCCTGTTCTTTGATTGGTTTTGATATCGACAGGGAAGAGAAACCTCAGTACATGTAATAATAGTTTGCAGGGTCATAATGCTTAATCAGATATCATCCCCATGTTCATCATCTAAAGAATTGCTTTGGTCTGCCTCCAGCCCCTGTGGTGGGCGAGGACAATTGAATGCAGTTGATAGACAAGGGAGCTCCTAGATCCTGAGAGAAAAGAGAAATGTCTAATGAAGGAGAAAAGGCGGAGGAGCACTGCAGCGGCTGCAGGAAGGGTTGAGAGAGGAACTCTGGAATCCTCCATGGAAGAAGGGCGTCGGGACCTTTCGCTGGCCATAGTTCCCTCGGGTTAGGCAATGTCGCAGCATTCTGTTTGCCTTCATTTATTAGATGCAAGATCCCAACCCAGAACTTTCTATCTCAGTTTTCCTCCGGTGGCCATGTGGGGTCCAGCATGGGTGAGGAGGTGCTCCCATACCTGCCCCAGCCCAAGGGTGGTGCCTCTGGAACTTTCTCACAATAGGGGTCTCACTTGCCTCGCCCTGGTCCTGGCTCTGGGCAGGAGAAAGCAAATGAATAAATATGCCGGGGTCACTGAGAACCACAATTTTTGGTGTGCGAGGGAGGAGTGAGAATAAGTAAATGCACTGGACTCCTAAATTGGAATTGCAAGTATCAGTATCAAGTCATAATGTTTTTCTTCTTGCGATATATTTTATTTTATTTTATTTGCGATGTATTTTATTTTAAAAATAAGAACACATTTTCTAGTTCTGTCCATGGAAAAATCCAGAAACAAGGACTAACCCAGTAGTGAAAATTACCCCAGGTGCCCAGATTATGGTCTTTAAATACCACTGGCCACCAAAAAACTACTGTGGATCTTTGGGAAAATATACAGGGTGAGCCTAGAATATTTCTTTCTCACCAAAAAGCAAAGAATCTCTTAAAGGCTATGAGAGTCCGTCCAAAGGACTCAGGAGCCAACTTGAACGAGCTCCTGCTGCCTACTGATGGGACAATTGGAGCATCAATAAGGACAATAAGTGTAGTGGATTGAAACATACCAAATATGTTTAGCTGCATAATTTCTATAGTGATAAAGATCTCCTTAATCATCTTTGGGAGATACCAAAGATGTTTGGGAGAACAACTCATTTTGGAAATGGCAATGATAGGGAAAGAATCAGTTATTCTGCCTTTTCTATGTCAACTGTACTTCACAATCATCAAAGGACTGATGAGGGAGTTCCTGTCCGCATGAGGACCCCAGCCGATGGATGGAGAACGACGGCTAGAGTTAGTCCTTGCTGCCACATCTACCTCCGATGAAGTTGTGGATCTAGGCAGTGATCATTCTTCCTATTTACATTCCCCAGAGGGAAACAGCCAGACACTACGTGCTTCTTGGTGGTAGAAGGCAGCCTCACCTAGGAAGTAGTCTTGCCAAGTAATTGAGCCTGAATTTGATGATGTCTCCAGATCCAATCCTGAATGCACGGGAAAAATGCGGAAGGAACAGAGGGGCATGTTAGATGACAGTGAAGGGGTGTAGTTTGCAGAATCTAGACTGTCTCTGCGCTAACAACAGCAACAGAAAATGAAAGACCAAGAGGAGATGGAGGGGAGCCTCTACAGAGGTGAAGAAGCGGAGGTGGCAAGTTAACCACTAATAATCCAAATAACTCATTTATTCCCAGCTTACACAGATGAAGAGTAGGAACAGAAACTAGTGGGGCAATTAGGGAAATGTGAACATCAGGATCTGTGATGATAGAAAGGATTGATTGCCGGTACTTTCTCCCCTGGCTGGCATTTTTTTTCAGTCTTATTGTAATATAATTGACATATAATGTCGTAATAGTTTAAGGTGTACAACATAATGATTTGCTGTATGTACGTACTGTAGAATGATTACCTCCTTAAGTTTAGTTCACATCTGTCACTGTTATTTTTTTTTTTTGGTGGACAGTATGGTTTTTTTTTAAGGGAGTCCACCTTCTTAAGATAAACATATTTATAGGCAAACCAGTATGATATTTACCACTAATGAATTCTGGGTAAACAGACGTGGGTGGGAAGCCAAGGAAACAGGATTGGACGTGAGTTGGGAGTTGCTGAAACTTATTATTATTATTATATCATTATAATGTTATATATTATGTTATAACATAAATATATCACAATATAATTTTTATATTATATATTAATATTATATTATTATATAATAATTATTATTTATATTATAATGATAATTATATTTATAGTATATATAATTATTTATATGTATAATTATATATATAATTATATAATATATAATAAATAATATATTTATATTATAACATAATAATATATTATTATATATAATAAAATATAGTAATATTATTATATATAATAATATAATATTAATATATAATATATGGTATAAAATTATATTGTTATACATTAATATTATATTAATATAACATTAATTTATATTAATATAAAATTATATTGTTATATATAATTTTATATCATGTGATTAATAATTTATTATTATATATAACATATTTTATATATTATTATATGTAATAATTATTATTATTGTTATTTTGCCAGTGGGGTTCATTGCAGCAGTTTCTTTTCTTTTGCTCATGTCAGTTTACACCTAAAGTTTTCACAATAAAGAGTTTAAAAAGAATAAAATCAAAATAAAGATTTTTCAGAACCGCTGCACTCGAGTTCCAGGCAGAAGGGAGATTGTGCTGCAAGGTTAGAAATGCAGGAGTAAAGGGTCCACAGAAGGTTGCACAGTTTGGAAAGAGGATTAGGTATGCAGTCACACCGGGCTCTGGCAAGTTGGGGACACACGTTGTAATTTCTAGGATAAGAGCGTAAGGAATGGGAGGGTTGCATATTGTCTGTTGCTAACTGTGGGGAAGGAAAATGGAATGAAAGCAATTGCTCAATCCATCCAAAGGCAAACAAGAAGAAAAATGAAAAAGAAACACAGCAGGTGGGCTAAGTAGAAAGAGCAAAATAAGGCGATAGATTTTAAACCCAAATACATCCAAATAAATAAGCCCAAATAACCCCAATCAATTTACATACTTGTAATGATAGACTAATGACTTCAGTTTGAAATTAAGGATATCAGGCGATTGAAACATTGAACTCTACGCTGTTTCCAGGAGATGAATCAAAAGCATAAAGACACATTGAAAACAAAAGGCTTAAAGAAAGAATCCCATGTAAAAACTAAAAAATTAAAAAAATAATAAGTATAATTACTTGAATATTAGACAAAGTAGGTTTTCAAACAAAACAAAACATGGAGACCAATAGAGATAAAGATGGTTGTTAAAGCAGGCTCAGCATCTTGATTACAGTTAAGAGTCTGTGCAGGGCTCATCTCTGGGGTGGAGGAGAGCAAGGGGCTGCAGTATGGACCAGTTCAGCGGATTTAACCGTTGCCAATGATGGTCAGTTTCTTAGCAGGACAGTGATCTTATGGGTGTTTGCTTTATCATTGCTGTGCACAGGAGATAATGTACTTTTGCTTTATGTCCTCTTCTGGATTGTACTTCACAAAAGAGCTTGTTTTTGGTTCCGTAGATGAATAAATGGTGCGGGCATTTCTGTTCCAGGCAGCCTGACGACAAAGCATAAGCCTTTAGTCACATTTAATTCTGTGCTTTCTATTACCTAATAGTAAGTAAAGCTCTTTATACCTGTTAACTTATTTAACCCTCATAACAACCCTATGAGGTAGATTCTATTTTTTTTTTAAATCCCCATTTGAAGCTGTGCAAACAGGGCATCAACATGTGAAGTTCAGAGTCAGAGCACTAGAGGACAGAGCTGGGAAGTGAAATGTGTAGTCTAATTTCTGAGCCTCCGTGCCGGGCTGTGTGCGCTAAAAGCACCTCATGGTCATCACAGCACTCTGGAAACAAAAGAAAGAGGTTTTGTGGATGTACTGATAAGACTTTTATATCTGCAAATAAATCTCTGCTATCAGATTGGGCGAGAATTCTTGTTGAAGACCAATTCATTTACAAGAATAAAGGTAATTTTGGAGAAAATTGGAAAAATTATCCCATATGACACTAGTATTTACTAAGGCAGTAATACTTAGGGCACCTGGGTGGCTCAGTTTGTTAAGTGTCTGCCTCTTGGTTTCAGTTCAGGTCGTGATCTCATGGGCTGTGGAATGGAAACCCACAGCAGGCTCCTCGCTGAGTGGGGAGTATGCTTGAATTTAACCGTTGCCAATGATGGTCACTTTCTTAGCTGGACAGTGATCTTATGGGTGTTTGCTTTATCACTGTTGTGCACAGGAGGTAATGTACCTTTGCTTTACGTCCTATTCTGGATTGTACTTCACAAAAGAGCTTGTGAAGCTCTCCTTCTGCCCCCTCCCCACATTTGCACACGTGCATGCACTTGCTCTCTCTCTCTCTCTCGCTCACTCGCTCTCAAATAAATAAATAAATAAATCTTTAAAAAAATAATTATTAAACACTGTGTTTTGGGGGAGGGGTAGACAAAGACAGTGGAATGGAACTGAGAACCTATAAACAGACCCACATAAGTATGGGAATATAGACTCCGTAGAAAGACACTGCAGGGGCATCCGGGTGGCTCAGTTGGTTGGGCATCTGCCTTTGGCTTGGGTCATGATATCCAGATCATGAGATTGGGTCCCCCATCAGGCCTCCTGCTCAGTAGGGAGTCTCTTTTTCCTTCCCCATTCTCCCCAACCTCTCCCCATTGCTCGTTGTCTCTCTCTCAAATAGATAAATGAAAATTAAAAAATAAAGACCCTGTAGATCAGTGAGGCAAGGATGGACAATTTAATATATTCTGTTGGGGAAAATAGCTATCCATATGGAAAAACATAAAGTTAAGTTACTAACTCACACCACATGCAGTTATAAATTTCACACAGATTTGAGACTTTTTTTTTTAGCAGAACACATAGAAGGAATGTCTTTACGTCTTTATGACTTTACTGAAATTTTTAAAAACCCAATCCTGCATATACAAAAGATACATCATATATCAAGTTAAAAGATGCACCGCATATGTCCTAGGCTTCCTGTGTTTCATCTGGCAGCTTTACCGAAAAGATGCTTGACCTCCCTAGAAATCAAAACATACAAATTACAACAACAGTGAAATTTCACATCCACCAATTTAGCAGTAATGATCTAATCTAATAGTATTTGCAGGTGGGTGTGTAATAATATTTGCAGGTGGGTCTCCCCTTAGTGAGACTTTTGTCATACCTACTAAATCTGAAAATATTCATTGCACTGTGACCTAAGGATTCTACTTCTAGGTATCTATGGAGAAACTTTCTCATCAGTGCATAAAGAAACACAGACAAAGACGTTAATTGCATGCATAGAAGCAACAAAATGAAAGAAAGCAAAACAAGTTGAAGACAACCCTGTTATCCCTCAGTGAATCAGACCTTTGTGATCACGTAACATAACTGTATCCTCACAATCATAGAACAAAAAGCTAATCAGTTGTTAAAAATGAATGAACTAGATTTGTGTGTTTCTACATGGAGAAACTATAAATACATTATATTGAGTATTTAAGGTAAATTACAAATAGAAGCTTTTTAAAAAATATATTTATTTATTTTAGAGCGAGAGTGCGTGCTTGAGCAGGAGGGGCTGAGGGAGAGAGGGAGAGAAAATCTTAAACAGATTTCGAGCTGAGCTCAGAGCCCGACGTGGGACTCGATCTCATGACCCCGAAGTCGTGACCTGAGCTGAAACCAAGGACACTTCACTGACTCTGCCCCACAGGAGCCCCTACAAAGGCATGCTTGCAGCAAACTCAGATCCTCAGAATCACAGAAAACGCTATGAGTTAGTGCGGATGTACACTGGAAGCAAACGGTGAACTTACGTGTGAGAATGCGTCATGGCGGTGACCTCAGGTAGGAGATGTGAAAGTGGAAAGTGTAGGTGAGTTTCTCGCTGTCTTTTTGCGGCTGTCTTCCTAGGATAAAACGTTAAATCTGTTTCATCTGGGTGATGGGATATAGGGGGCGCCGGTTTTCACACTTTCCGTATCTTTGACATGATTCCAAATTAAGAGTAAGAAGGTCATTTTTTTATTAAAGGAGGGAAGTGACCCAGTCGGCCCCATAATGCCCAGATGTGCTTCCAGCTCGCGGGGGATTTTTGGTGTCATCTCTGGCTCAGGTTGCTGATCTCGTGGCTCCCCTTGGGTCACCTCCAAAGGGAAGGGTGTTCCAGTGAGTCATTGTCAAGCTGGTGCCGCTGTCAAGGAGGGCAGGTGTGTCTCCGGTGGGAGAGCTGGGTGGCTGACAAGAACTGCAACCAGATGTCTTTTGCTTGTGTCAGTCCTGCCCGAGCGAAAGCTGAGGGGTGGTATTGAGAAGTCCCTTATTCACACCGAACTTGTCGCAGCAGGCTTTGATGGAGGCCAGGGGCTGTCAACCCCGAAGGTTGCTCTGTCCTGTCCTAACCCAAGCCGGGCGTCGGTGCAGTAAGCCGAGCTGGATCCCATGCCTTCTGTCAGCTTCCTCCTCCCTCTTGGCATCACCCTGCCGGTCGAGGGCCTCTGAGGCCAAGCCTTACCTGGGCCACAGACTGATGCTTCACTGGGCTTTCTCTGCCTGCCAAGAGAAACAAGGAGCGCTGGGAGGAGGCACGAAAGTGGAATTGGAGAGGAAGGAAACCAAAGCCGGGATAAAATGTAAAGCAGCCTTCGACTTAGCCCCTCAAGGAGGCTTCTAGATACATGCATCTTTAGCAGCAGGCCTGTGGGGCCCAGTTCTGAAAAAGCTTAGCTTTTCACCCAGCACCTCCATTGAATAGGGAAGATCAGCACTTAACCTGAAGACGTTAGTTCTAGTTAATTCAGTGCAGCTTTTGAGATCCAAACCTTTAGTCGTTCCTAAGTTGTCTCCTGAGTTCAGTGCAGACACCTAGCCTGGCGTTCAAGACTCCTAACCTGCCTTTTCCGCCTTCTCTTCCCTACTTCTGACCTAGCCCTGGGCTCTCACCGGGCCGGACCACCGGCTCCCCAGAGGCCAGGTGGGGAGGCGAGCCTTCTGCCTCTGGAACGCCAATGCCAAATCCCCTGTCCGTTCACAGGGGGATCTTGGGAAAGCCAGTTTGAGCCTCTAAGTCTGTGTCCTCATCTGTGAAATGGGAACAAAACAGACCTGAAATGTCTCGATGAGGAATCCAGAGAATAACACCAGGGCCATGAAAATCGCCCAGAGCCTGGTGTGTACGTGAACATGAGTTCCCCTTCCCCACATCTGTTGAACCCTCTCTTGACTTCTTTCAAAATCTGTACTTGCTGACCATCCTTCCCTTTTCCCTGGTGGCATTTTTCTCACTGGAAACTTTCCTTTCTTCTGTCATCAGTTACGTGGCTCTAAGTGCTAGACGTAGCCCTCTCTATTGGCCTTAAAAATAATTTGTATTGTGGCAAAATATGCATAACATGAAGGTTACGCTTCTGACTGTCTTAAGCCTACCACCGATGGCATTATGTACCTTCACACCATGCAGTCACCGCAACCAGCCATCTCGAGAATGTTTTCATCTTCCAAAATGGGGACTCTGTACCTACTGAGCACGGACCCCTCTCCTCTCCCCTGGGGCCCTGGCAGCCGCCATTCTACTTGCGGAAGTTTTGGGACTTACTGCCCTAGGAACCTGATGTATGGGGATTCTCATAGTATCTGTCCTCTTGTGACGGGCTTGTTTCACTTCCCATGATGCCATCAGGATCTGTCTGTGCTGGGCAGCCGTCAGAGCACCCTCCTTCTCCCACTGTAGATGTACACCACATTTTGTGGATTCCCTTCGTCTGTTGGTGGACACTGGGGTTGCACCTGTGCGTCTCTGAGTGTCTCGGGGAGCAGGGTCAGGTGTCCTAGCAGAGCCTGGCACACACGAGGTCACAGCAGTCTTTCTGAGTTGGAGAGGCGTTCTCTGGCAACGTGAGCACGGAAGCTGAGAGAGGCCCCACCATGTTGAGAAGGAAGCCAGGGGAATCCAAGGCCAGTGGTGGGAGCAGCTTTCCGGCTGGTCCGTCTGCCTTCACCCTTAGCTCTCCCAGCTATAGCTGATGCAAAGGTGACCCCATCAGTCTACTCTCAGGACTTTTACGGCTCCGTAGAACCCTCTAGAGAAAGTGCGAGCTCCTGATGACGGCTCACACAGCTCTTTGTGCCAGCGCCATCCTATCTCCACCATCGTCTCTTCGCGGCCCTCTTGCCAGCTGGCTTCGGCCACTTCTACGCGGGGAAACAGCATACGCAGACACCCGCCACCCTGTCTGCCTAGAACACTCTTCTCAGGGCTGACTCCTCTTCGTCCTTCAGAGTCCAAGCCTGCCATCTGATCCTTGCCTCTCCGCATGAGGGTTCCCTGCTATGAAGCACATTTACAGTTGCAAGTCATGGGAGACTCCAACCATGGCGGCTAATTAGGAAGGCTTGCTATCCCGTTGCAAGAAGTTTAGGATTGGTGGCGTCTAGGTTCCAAAAAGCCTCTGTCTTTCCCCTGCACCATCCCCAGGCAATCGGCTCATCCTTTTGGCCTCGCTCCCCTCCTGATGCCAAGGTCCTTGCCGCAGCTCCAGGCAGGATCAAGCCTCGTGTGTGTGTCTTTTTAGGCACAAAGAAAGTCTCCTCGGAAGCCCCCTGTCCGATGGTCCCAAATGTGTCATTGGCCAGAATTATGTCACAGGTGCCACCCCCAGCTAGTCACGTGGCCCAGGGAGTGGGATGATGCTGAATACTCAGGTGGCTCAGGGACCAGCCCTCTGCGGGGTGGGGAGGGACCCAGCCCAGAGCCGCAGGAAGGGTGAACAAAATCACTTTCTCTTAGAAAGAAAAGGAGCGAAGGAAAAGGAGTGAAGGAATGACTGTCTCATCGTCTCCTCTGTGCCCCGGCGTATATAGCCAGTGCTTGGTACATAGTAGGCATTTATTTAATAATGATTTCTTCCATGCTGTCATGGGCCCAAAGGGAGGGTGTGGCATGCTTTACTCTGCTGTAAGCATCCACGAATGTGTCACTGCCGGAAGTGGGCTCCGTCCTGTGTTAACAATCGTCCTTTGGGTGTTTCATGGCGTGGATGTCCCTCGGGACCATCCATTCCCTACCCTGTCATACCATGCTCACCAAAGGACTTCAGGATGAAAGCAGAAACACAAACCACCAATGCATCTTATTAAAACTGAGGCATATTAAGGCATGCCAAGGGAAATAAGCTGCCACTTCTTATCTAACAAGTTGGCAGAGATGAAACAGCTCGATGGCACACAGCATTGGCAAGGGTTTGGGAAAACAGGCCCTTCCATTCACTATTCATTAGCGTTGACATTGGTACAAACTTCGGGGAAGGCCAATTGATGACAGCCCTTACATTGGGTAGACGAGTCAGTCTTTGATCCCAGCAGTTCTCCTTGTAGGAACTTGGCCTCCAGGAAGCCACACGAGGCTGAGCAGAGCTGTATGTACAGGGAAGCCCAGAGTGCGTTATTCATACCATCAAAAAACTGTGATCATTTGGAACATCTATGAAGGGCGATTGGCAACATAAATTATAGGGCAGCCGATACCAAGAAATGTGATGCTACTAAAAAAAAAAATAAGTAGATACACTTCTTCTTCGCCCGAAGTCTGAGAAGCAGTAGAGTCTAGAGTTCACAGGATAGCTTTGTCTGCTTCACAATCTGTTAGCAAGGCATATCTCATGTCAGGTACAAACACACACACACACACACACTGAAGGAAACTCTGAGAGGTGCTGGGTATGCCTATCGTCTTGATCATTCCACGAGTGTTTGCAGATCTCCAGGCTCATCAAATTGTACTCATCAAATATGTGTGGTCCTTTGTAGATCGCTTTAGCCTTAATAAAACTGTTCCAAAAACAGCCAAGTTGATCTACAAGTATTGAAGAATGCCCTTGGTCTGTTGCTAAATGAAAAGAACAAGTTGAAAAATAACATTCATGTCATGGTACAATTTCTATATTTGTCCTATAGGTATATGCCATATATTTGCCTGGTATAAGTCATTCTCAAAGATTTAACAAAAACCTACATGTCTAGCCATTTGCAACGATGTGGATGGAACTAGAGGGTATTATGCTTAGTGAAATAAGTCAATTGGAGAAAGACAACTATCATATGATCTCCCTGATATGAGGAAGTAGAGATGCAATATGGGGGGTTTGGGGGGGTAGGAAAAGAATAAATGAAACAAGATGGGGTCGGGAGGGAGATAAACCATAAGAGACTCTTAATCTCACAAAACAAACTGAGCATTGCCAGGCGGAGGGGGCTAGGGAGAGGGTGGTGGGGTTATGGACATTGGGGAGGGTATGTGCTTTGGTGAGTGCTATGAAGTGTGTAAACCTGGTGATTCACAGACCTGTACCCCTGGGACTAATAATACATTATATGCTAATTAAAAAAAATAAAGTAGTGAGAGCTGGTATGACCAACTACCAAAGCCACCTGGTATATGCAGTATAACTTCTTCTCTGGCTCATGAAGTCAGGAGCAGGTATCTTGACCAGTGATGCAATTTTCCAGATCCATCCTGAACTGCCATTTTCTGTACTGGGTGTCCCAGGAGGATGCCCTTGAGGAGGCTTTCTAGGACCAGGTCTGCAAGTGACACCCTTCACTTCTGCTTGTCCCCCTGGGCCAGAACATGTGACGTGTCCACACAGGACTAGAGGGAAAGCTGGGAAGGGAGGGCCAGCTGTGTGCCCCACTGAGAGCGAGAGGCGGGTTCCCATGAACACATTATGGTGCCTCCCAGACATACACTTCTGTAATGTTTGACTATGTTGCCTGAGCAGATATTACTTTTGTGAAGTCACCATGAATAGGTTTGGCTAGATAATCCTCACACCTGGTCTTTCTGACACTCTCAGGACCAGACAGCCATGCTTCCAACTGTGACGTATCACTGATGTTCCTGGCCTGGAAATCAGTCTCTTGGGCATTTTGGTCAGGATGAATCAGTTTCTCAAATGGCACATGTGGGTGAAAACCAGACCCTGACTTTGGTGGCTTCTTGAAGTCACTATAGGTGAAATAATGTACCCCCCTCCACCAAAACACATGTCTGGGACCTAATTCAGAACCTGTGAATAATAAGCTTTGTTACATGGCCGAGGGGAATTAAGGCTGCAAATGGAAGTAAGGTTGCTGATCAGATGACTCTGAAAAGATTCTCCTGGATTACCTAAATAGCCCGGTGTAATGACACGGTCTTGACCTAGGGAAGAGGGGCCCAGAAGAGTGAGAACCAAGGAGCTGGCATCATGAGAAAGATGCTATGGCCTTTGCTGGCTTTGAAGATGCTGGGAGAGGCCGCTGGCCAAGGAATGCAGGCAGCCTCTGGAAGGCAGAAAGGACAAGGAAATGGATTTCCCCCTAACCCTCCAGGAAGGAAGACAGCTCTAAAAGCACCTTGAGTCTAGCTCAGTGAGACCAATTGTAAACTTCTGACTTCCTTCCAAATTCTAAAATAATACATTTATGTTGTTAAGCCACGAAGTTTGCGTGATTTGTTGCAGCCACAACTGGGAATGGATATACTGGGTATCCTGCCTAAGGAACCCACCAAGATTATTTGGAGACATCTGGCCCTCAATCTAACAGTGGTGCCCAGTTGTGCAGCCTGATTGACTGGGTTTGACTCTTGACCTCAATACTCACCAGCTGTGTGATCTTTAGCAAGTCACTTGATGTCTCTGAGCCTCATTTTCCTCACCCGTAAAATGGGGAGATAAATGCTTTCAGGGTTGTTGTGGGTAATAAAGGGCATCATTTTCGTATAACACAGAGGATACAGTCTTCATAATGGGTAATAATAGTGGAGACTCATGTCACTGGATGGGAAGCATCTCTCCTTTACTTGCCTCAGGAGAGCTCCAGCCCAAGACAATTTAGGTCCTTCCTTGACCCGCCATTTTGTCAAGTGTTTTGTAAGGCACTCACTCACGGGTTACAAGAAAATCTCAGATTAGTACTACAAGTTCATACAGATCATTGCATGAGTAATAGAGGTTTTTCTGAGGTCCTGACAGGGTGGTGGGGACAAGGGGCCCAGAAGCTCCCTCCTCAGGCACCCCACTGCCAAGGACTTTTGGCCATGCCTACAGGTGGATTTTGTTCCCACCTGGGCAGGGAGGCACCGTATCTCTCACCGCTCCATCATTTTGAGGTGGGGAGACTTGTTTTCCTCTTTCTTCTTGAGACAGCGCTCACTGGGGTTGATGAAACACCTCACGTACTTGATGCCAAAACTAAATAAATAAGTAAGTAAGTAAAAATAAAATGTGTGCGACTTCCTGCTGGATGAGGTGGGGTTTTCACCGATAAAAAGAAGGACTGCTCTTCTTCCAGCTCTGAGCCTGTCCTGTTCTCGAAGGTCAGCTGGTCTGGTAAGGAGTTTACACTCTTTTAACTAATGTGGCCCCACTTTAACCCTAAATGGGAAAGATTTTTGACTTGGGGTTTCATTAGGAAAGCCTTTGGTACTGATTATTGTTGTCGTTATGATTTCCCGGTAAGGAATGTTTCCAGTTGCTCTCCCTTAAATCTGGGTAAAGGACCAAGGAAGAGCCCTCATGCATGGGGTTCTGGGTGGTTTGTAGCTGCCTGAAGTCAAACGCTGATGGTTTCTGTTGCATTCAAGCCTAATTCAGACCAAAGCTTGATGAGTCAGTGACATCTCATGGGGGCTGGGGCAGAGGTCCTGTTGTGTGGTCGTGGCCCTTCGTCACAGGGAGGAAAAGCTGCAGAAAATAGAAAATAGAAGAAATCACAAAATACAGAACAAAAAGTAGAAAGAACAAGAAGAAAGTCACCTGTGTACCATCCCTGTTAATCTTTCTGTACTTTCTGTTCTTCCTTCATATTAATAGTTTTATATCCTCACCTCATGGTACATATAGTATTTTATGAGCTTTCATCACTTAAAATAATCTGGTTTATAGGGGCATTTCTGACAAATGCTTATATGTTAAAGGAGAACGCCTTTCTCTCAATACAACCCTATATATTTCCCTCCCAACTTCAGTCAATGACCCCTTCCCAGCGCCCCACCATCCACGGGTGTTTCATAGGAAGGAATTCATCTTTCTTGCTCTTACTCTGAGTAGTTTGCCTTCTAAGCTCCAGGAAGCCAGCCCAGAAGCTAAACCCTAGGGATCCTTTGCTCAGGATCCTCCTCCCAAGATATCTTGGCAGAGTGCCTGGGTGGGGAGGGGTGTAGCCTGCTGCCTGCGCTTGCTATTAGCTTGCGGTGGGGTGGGGGGGGGCAGATTCTGAGGAGGCCAGCCCGGCTTCCTTCTGCCCCAGCCCCTTCTTCTGCACCCCCTCTCCCTGGGGTGGGGGGAGGCAACTTCCCAATCTCCTTTTCTCTCTCCACTGCCATTCATAACACCCTCTGGAGGACCCACAAGGAGAGTGACAGGTGTTGGGGTTAGGTCTGTTTGCGACTTTTTTTTCTTTTTAAGATTTTATTTATTTATTTGACAGACAGAGATCACAAGTAGGCAGAGAGGCAGGCAGAGAGAGAGGAGGAAGCAGGATCCCCGCTGAGCAGAGAGCCCGATGTGGGACTCGATCCCAGGACCCTGGGACCAGGACCTGAGCTAAAGACAGAGGCTTTAACCCACTGAGCCACCCAGGCACCCCCTGTTTGTGACTTTAAGGGTGTGGGGTAACCAGAATCCATTTGCTGAGAAGGCTTTGGTGACAGAGTCAGCTCACTGGAGCACGGGGGCTGGTCAGAAGGGGACCTGCGGGGTATACCAACAACCCCTTTCCTCGGTCACAGGGGTCAAAACCCGAGCGGTTCCCAGAGGACCTTAGTCAGAGGGCTGTGGGCTGAGTGGGACCCTCAGCTGACCCCATCCTTCCCCTTCGTCCCCTCCCAGAGGCCTTCCTGGGGCCTCCCCACCCCAAAACCCTCATGACCACTTACCCATTCTGAAACTTTTCTTTATACAACGTATCTCCACTTTATACTATCCACTTTCTTTACTGGGGTGTGTGTGTGTGTGTGTGTGTGTGTGTCTCACAAAGGGGAGGAAGTGGGGAGGCAGGCTGTGAGCACTCAGTCCCTAGCACTCAGACTGGGACCTGAGCACCCAACAGCCCAATCCTCTAGTGGGGGCCCGGGATCCGAGGGTCCTGGAAGTCCTTCCTCCTGTCGGGGGCTAGGTGCTTCAGGAGGGAAGGGGGGGAGCCCTGGGCTGAGGCACAGTTGACCTCTCGCCCAGGTCAGTCCAAGGACGGGGTGGCCTTGCTGTTCCAAGTGGGAGTCCCAGAGCAGGCCTTTATCTCCTTAGTCAGCCCTCAGCTGCAGCCTCCCAGGAAGATACTGGTTGGAGGCTCTCTCGGCCAAGGCACTCCGCAAAGGAGGCCGACCGCCAAGCGTGGGTGTCAGGCACTGAGGGGCTCTGAGCCTCCACCCACAACTTCTTGCGCTCCATCCAGGCATCCCTCAATGGAGGGGATCGTATCTCCTCTCCCCCAAGCTCTCTAGGGACTTAAGAAGGCAAATAGGAGAATAGATTTGGTTAAAAGGCTGTTTTTTAAAAATTTTTATTACTACTATATATACTATACACACACACATACACTATATATATATATATATATATATATATATATATATAATTTATTTATTTATTTATTACTACTACATATACACATATATATGTATACATATTGCATTTATTTATTTATTTATTTTGGAGAGAGAAAACACAGAGGGAGAGAGAGAAAATCCCAAGCAGACTCTATCCCCAGCGAGGAGCCTGACATAGAGCTCGGTTCCACAACCCCGAGATCACGACCCCAGCCGAAACCAAAAGTCAGGTGCTCAACCAAGACTAAGCCATCCAGGTGTCCTGGTTAAAGGGTTTTAAATGAAGGAACTCCCGGCAAAACTCATTCATTGGAAATAATTACAGAGAAATCGGAGGCCAAGTTTGAGTTAAGAATATTTTTAAGAAACAAAGAATTTCATTGTTTTCATTTATTCATTCTTCCATAAATACCCATTGAGCACCTATTATGTGCCTGGTATGAGAGACTTAGTCTCTGTCTTCATTCATGTACCTTCTAACGCGGAGACAGATGACCACCAAATACAGAGGATCCCTTTAGGTCTTGCTCGCTGCTGTGAGGAAGGGAACAGGGAAGCCCAGAGGAGTAGGATGGGCTGTGTGTGTGGGGGGGGTGCTCGTTCAGACAGTGGGGCGGGGAGGTCGCTGTGAGCAGACCTGAGTGCAGGGAGGGGTGGCCAGTGGGAGGGAAGGCACAGAGAATGCTGTTGACTGAGGTCAAAGGGCCATGAGTAATTTTGAAAGATCGGAGTATTCTTCCAGGGTCACTTTTGTGAGTCGTGCCTTAAATGTTGTTCTTCAAAATAATCTTGGTGGGGGGCAGGGAGAGGGAGACAGACCTGGGGGACAGACCTGCCCCACAGATGGTGGCTTTGCTGGTTCTGTAATCCTGCGGGACCTCCGTTTCCTCCTCCGTGGGACCCAGGAGAAGAGCGAACACAAATCACCAATATCAGGACGGGAGAAGTGGACCTAACTAGAGACCCTACAGACATGAAATGAGAGAGGGGATATTATGAGCAACTTTCTGCCAGTACAACTGAAATTTTAGATACAAAAAAATTCTGTGAAAGACATAAATTGTCTTTCAGGAAGTTTCAAGAAGAGATGGAACACCTTAACAGCCTTAAAGCAATTATAGACATTTAAAAAAAAAAAAATTTGTCTTGCGGAGATGCCGTGAGAAAGAGACCAAACCTGTATAAAAGCCCCAGCTCTGTTTCTGGCACGCGATGGGTATCTAACACACATGACCATTAGTATGCTTTATTCCAAACACAATGCCAAGACTCCATCAGCTTCCGAACCACATAACAGTAGAAGAAAAAAAAATGCTCTGTAGTCTTCTCCACCGCTGCCCCTAGTAGCCCCAAATGACATTACCTGCCTTGTTTACAAGACTTGATACAAAATGACTTTTTCCTTGTGACTGAAAACATTACTTGCTTGCCTTGGGAGAGGGTGCTCAGATGACTGAGCTGCAGGCTGAGCTCTCTTCGAAGCACAAACAAGGGGTTTGGGAGTGCAGAAGCCGCAAGCGAGGCCCTGCCCCTGCAACTCCATGCATCCTTGACAATGACCCCGAGGCTCTGTATTTAGGGATGCTGTGGGGACACAGCCACTGCAGCCAGCCTCTGGATTAATTAATTAGCAGTGACCCAGAGTTAGCGGTGTCCAAAAGGACATTTCTCTGTGGGTCTTGCCAAGATATTCATTTCAAAGAAGGCCCTGGCTCCTTCAGACGGCCTTTCCCGTCGGCCACGTGCCTCCCCTTTGCAGGACTGTGTTGCACAACTGGTTTTCCAAGCAGAGGTCAGGTCTTGTCCCTTTCCTGTCACAGCCTTGCCTAACAGAGGGGAATTTCTCCAAGCCTGGGGCCGCAGGACTTGGATGTGAAGAGCAGGTGGTGTGTGTCTGCCGGACTGCGCTGTGGCTGCTGGGAAATGACCAAGGCCTCCTGTAGCCACCAGAGGGCTGAGGGCGGCGGGGTGGGGATGGACTTCAGATCCACAGTCTTTAGAACCTTCTGGGGAGAGGCTAGAGCTGGGGTCCAGGGACCTTCAAATTAGAGAGACTCAGAACTAAAAGGCAGGAGGGGAGAACTGGGCAACTACTTCCTACTCCATTTGTCAGATGGGGAAACTGAGGCCCAGGGAGAGAAAGGGAGTTGGTCAAAGCAGCATGGCAAGTTCTTTCCATCACCTTCCACAGAACCCTCTGCCAGAGCTAGTGGGAGTTGTTTTCAGGTGGAGGGTGAGCCTGGATCACGGAACATTGTGGAACGTAAAACAATGTAGAGGGAGGCTAGCTTTCCCACGGAATCCTATTCAGAGGCACAGAGCGCTTTGTGTAGAGAGGTCCCATGTGCCCAAGGCTTTCCCCAGCCCTGCATTCTCCTTGGCCGGATGTCTCAAGACCTATAGGGCCACCATTAACACTCCCTCTTTTTAGGGGCTTCTCTGCTATTTGAAGGGCAGGGTCCTTGGGGAATGCAACGCTCCCAGACTCTCTTGTGAAGGGAAGGAAACAGAGGTCCCGATTCTGCCAGCACCGCTCTGAAGGCTTCTTCCCTCACCTCCCCTCTTGGCAGAGGCGGGTGGGCGGGCGCTACCTAGGCCCCCCTCCCAGGCTGCTTCCAAGGATGCTTCAGAGATAATGGAAGGCAGAGTGTTTCGAGGACTGCAGTGCAGCTCCCTGGTAAGAGGTGATTGTAGTTAATGATGTATGCCTGGGGGCTGCTGTTTCCTGGCAGGAAGCTGGCAGGAGGGGAGGAGACCCGAGGGAGGGGGTGGGAAAAGGGGAGGCCCAGGGCTGGGTTTCCCAGGGGGCCAGGTGGGACTGTTGGCTTAGGCAGGGTCTGTCCGGGACTGTTGGCTTAGGCAGGGTCTGTCCCTGGTATCTCAGTTTCCAGCTCCATCTGCACACCCAGTGGCCTCTGTCCATTCAGGTTTATTTGACAGATGTTCACTGAGCCCCCACATCCCCGCGGTCAGGTCCTAGTGCCGCAGTGGATTCGAGGCTGAGAACAGGCGTCGGAACAACTCCGGGCTCAGCCCCTGCCTGAAGGGGCCCAGTCTGGGGCGGGAGGCCCAAGGCACCCCGGATAACAGAAACACGACTCAGAACTTGGTCACCATGATTCTTGTCATTGCTCTGAATATCCAGATGGCTTCTTAGCCTCTCCCCTTGGACGTCTAACGGCTTCTCTACCTTAACTCGTTTGAGGCTGAGCATTTCCTTTGCCCCTCCCCGGTCTTTCTCGTTTCCCCTGGGAGCCATCATTATTCCTCCCTGTCCAGCCAAAGCTCTCTTCAAGCAGCGAGAGAGGCGAGGGGATGGTGTCCCCAGGCCAGAGGCGTCACCTCCCATCCTGACTGATGTCCACACACTCCCCTCACCAGTCTCCCTGCTGCCTCTCTCTCCCATCCCGCCCCGTGCCCCCTTACTCAGAGCAACAGAAGGTCTTAGAACATAAACTGGATCCCCTCCACCCTCTGGCATATAGCCTTTCCCCGGCTTCCTGGTGCCTTCACCGCGCTGGTTCCTTCTCATCCGGTGGGCTCAGCCTAAATGCCACCTCCTCGGAGAAGCCGTAGAGACCCCTCCTGGTCCTTTTCTCTGCCAAGCGCATCCCAGCACCGCTCGCGTCTGTCATGTGGCTGTCGGGTTGGTCATCTCTCATTCATTTCTTTGCCTGTTGGTTAGTTGTCGCCCCTACAAGCGCAGGGACCTTGTCTGGAGGGTTTGCAGTGCACATTCCACAGCCAGCGTGATATGCCCCCCCGTAAACTCCTCTCAGCTAGGGGAGGAACATGTTCCCTCCCTGCCCCCATCCCAGAAGATACGAAAGCTGCAGCTTCTTGGAGCAAGAGAAAGTGTGGCTCCAGGACTCCAGTGACTTCTCGCGACGCCCCCCACTCCCAACTAGCGGCCCGGTGTGGGTACTGCAGGAACCCGGGCCTCCCTCCTCTTCCCGGGCGGCTGGTATCCCAAGTCTGACTTTAAGAAGAGCGGTTTCATGGATCCTTTTTACCCCTGCTTCACCGCTGTAGGGCCACATGCTTCAGGATTTTCATTCGTGCATTTATTCCAAACATCCTGAGTACCTGGATTCCTAAGTCCCAGGCTTAGATGTGACCTCTGCCACGCACCCATTGTGCAGCTTTGTTGGGTCTCTTCCTAGCTCTGGGGCTTAGTTTGTTCCTCTGTCAAAAGGGAGGTAAAGGCTGGACCTCATGGGCTGAGTCCATGACTCCGTCAGAAAGGGCTGGGGACATGGCTCAGGGGCACCATGAGAGCTCTAGGATGTCTGACTGCCACTGGGGTGAGCCAGGCGCAGCCTCACTCACAACAAGGAGACATTCGGTTTCCTGCCGGCCTGTGCTCCAAGTGTCCAGCCCTCTCTAGTGTCTGGGAATGAAGGGAAGCGGGACAGGAAGTGAGATCTGGGTCACCAGCCCACCCAGCCTCCCCTGCCCACGTTCCCAGGCCCCCTCTGCCTCCCTCGGAGCCGAGCTCCCTCACGGCCCGACCATGGAGACCGCCTGTCCGGGTCTCCTCTGGCTCAGTAACCACCCTGATCTGCGGGAGGAGGGGGAGCACAACAGGAAGCCTAGCCAACTTCCCAAAATAATCTCACATGTCTTCCCAAGGGAACAGAGTCAAGATAATCCAGCATTCTGAAGTTCAAGGCCAAGGCAGGGCAGAAGTCCCAGCAGAAGTCGGCTGGAGGCTGGGACTGTGGCGGGAATAGTCATATGCATTTGGCAGGCAGAGGAGATTTTTCCTTTCAGGAGCTTCAAGCGGGTCCTTCTTCCGGCACCTCCTGTAGGGAATTTCCTTAGGCCAAAGCCCAGCAGACCCTGGAAGAGTCTGCATGGAAACTGCATGGTCTTCTTGGTTTCTGTCCCAGGGGTCAGATCTGCACCCCCATTCCAATTCCAACAAAGCAAAACAGGATGGATGAATTCTCCTGACGCCCTGGCCTCGGGCAAGAGCTTTCCTGGGTGTGAAATCCTTCTCCTCCAGACGTGGTCATCTCACTAGAAAGCCCCCTGCCCCCTTCCAAGGACAGCCACGTATTAAACTAGCTCATCCCTGCTGGCTTTCACCTGCCTTGCGCCCTTGACTGAATTCCTGCAGCACGGGCCTCTGTTTTTTTCTTCTTTGTAGTTGCAGTTGGGGAAAAAAGTTAGTGTTGTGTCAATAATGATGAAGATGACAGCAATCGTGGGTAATAAATATTAATGAGGTAGAAATGTTGGCGTTCGGAACTGATGGCCAAGGAAGAATTCTCGAGACAGCTTGGGTGCAAAAAGGTGGTTTTATAACAGCCCAGGGACGGGACCCGTAAGCGGAAAGAGCTGCCCTGGGTTTGTGACGTGTGACTGGTTATATACTTTCAAGTTGGAAGGGGGTCGGGGATAACAGAAGTGTCTAAGGAATTTTAGAAGCAGGGTTTCCAGGACCTTGAGGGGCTAGCTGTTGTTAGGAAAAGGTCATTTATTACTGTTTAGTACAGGCTCGGGCATGAGACCCTTTAGATGTAGATCAGTGTGACAGATGGCAGGAGGAGGGTTGCCAACATGTATCTTGCGGGGGTGGGGCGAGTAGAGAGAAAGGAGGTTTCCAAAGGAATTTTTATATGTTAAAGTAGACTCAGGATCCTGGGGAGTTGGGATAATGTGAAGTTGAGATTGCCTTTGCCCTTAGCCAAGTATTAACACGGAGGCAGCTGAGCTCCCAGAGGAAGGTCCCTCTACCTCTTCCAAGGACTTATCAATGGGCTGCAGGCGGTAAGGAAATTTAACTTTTCCTTTTGCCTTTGTTCCCCACGTCAGGAACAGCTAACAATCACCGAATGTTTTCTAAACGCCCCGCCGCCGTCTGGCAAGGGCTTTCTGTCTCTTACCTTATCTCACCTCACCGCAGGTGCTGTGTTCCCCTTTTGCAGACGGTGGGGGAGGGGGAGAACCAAAGCTCAAGGAGGGTAAATAACTTACTCAGAATCTAACAGTGGTGGAGCTGGGTTCAAATCAAGACAATCTGGCTCCAACAAGCTAGTTAAGTTTGAACCAAGATTAAATAGGCTTTCTCTCTAAAGTTCCCCTTTTATAAGCTAACACCTGACCCCCCCAACCCCCCCCCGCAACAGGTGTCTCTAATGGTGGAATTTTAGGCACGTTCCAAGGCTACCATGAATGGGTGGGAGTGATAGCTTCTTCCAGGAAGTCCCCAGATCACAATCAGTGACTGGGGAGAGGACAGAAGAGAGGTCAGTTGATACGCTTCTCCTTCCTACCCTCTCTCTGGCTCCCACCTGATTGGTGAAAAGCATAGCGGCCCCGGGGAGGCCCAGCTTCATGGCAGGCCGGGAGAGGCTCAGAGAAGCCCAGCCTCGGCTGGAGAGCAGGGAGCCTCATTTTGGGTTGGCTCCCAGCTCCCACGTGCCGGAGGTCCCCCTTGTGCCTTCTCATGACGGCACCCGTCAGGTCACTTTGCCCATTGTGTTCCGTCTTGCCTTTGCTGCTCTGTCTCCCCCACCAGATGGTGCTCCAGAGGACCCCGGGCCCAAGCACGGGCGCGGCATACTGTAGATCTTCACAAAACGGTGCCTGTTAATTTGGGAGCTGGCCCTGAGCCCCCCGGGGCCGCTCCTGGTTCCACAGCCTCTGCGGCCCCCGATGCCAGGAAGGTGGTCATGACTTTGTGTCGAAAGGGAGACCCCACAGAGATGAAGCAGAGCTACAGCCACAGCAGGTATGTGCCTGCAGAGATGGAGGGGGCGAGAGCCACAGCCTCCCGGCCCATCTCCATCCTCTGGGTCGCAGCCCTCCTCCTCCAGGAAGGCCGTCCTGGTGAGCCACACCCACAGGATATGCTTCTGCTGCTCAGGCTCCACGAGGCTCTAGGCGGCCACACACCTGTGTTCTGCCCTGGGGAGAAGACGAGGTAAAGACCAGGACTGTCGTTGGAGCTCCCAGTTCCGCTTTGTCTACCTGCTCCCCACCGTGTCTCCGGCAGCGGCAGCGGCTCTCCCATTATCTTGCCTGCTCCCTCTGTTCCTTCCTTTTCTTTCATGCCTCTTTCCCTTCTTCTTTCCGTCTCCCCCTTCGTCACCTGCCCCCTACTCCTACCCTGTCTGTGAAGGGCTTGAGGCCACTGCTGCCCTCGGCTCACCTCCTTCTGGGTGACCAAAATGGCCCGAGTTCCGCTCACAGGGATGCCCGGGGCTGCTGCTGTTCCTCTGGGCTGAGGGTCCCCGCAGGGAGGGTTGGGGACAGCACCCAGCTCCAGCACGCCCCTGCCCCTGTTGGGCCAGCACTGGAGCCAAGACTCCCGGGTGGGGTGAAGCCACCCCTCCCAGACAGGTGTGTGAAGGAAGCCGGGGAAGGGGAGAGAGCACTGGAGGAGGAGTCTGGAGCCAGAATTCCACACACGCTTGGCCTCCGTCTCTATCCCCAGGCAGAGCAGGCATGACACGCACATTTGTTGAGTGACTGAATGACAGCCACAGACTGCAGTCCTGACGGCTCGCCTCACCTCGGACGCATCCCTCCATCTCCCTGAGCCTTGGGACCCTCTTGGGTAACATAGGGAGGAGTCACTCTGTCCTCATCCAGCCCCTCGGGGCAGTGGAGAGGATCAGGTGCCATAGTGCGTGGAGCTGGAATGCTCCTGCCGCCAGGGGTGCGGGTGGCCATGGTGGCAGGCGGGAGAGGGCCGAGCCAGGTCCCAGCTCTGGAAGTAGAAACGGACCTGGGGCATCTGCCTGGTTTGTGCGGAGTCCCCTCCTTCCTCTCAGGCAGAACCTGGGCAGGGTCTGCCCAGAGGGTCCAAACCACCCTTCTCTGCCAAGTTTCTTGTTGCTGGGGCCCTCGCTGCCACAGACTTGTCCTTTCGGGGCTATCATTGGTGAGTCCTAAACTTGGCTTTCAAGGGGAGCTGGTCTCATGTTGGGTTTAGCCCAAAGATAGGAGACAGGAGACAGCAAGTTCCAGGGCGGGTGGCAGGCCTTGCTGTCCAGCCCCGTGGCTGTGAGCACAGCTCCATGCTGGGCGCAGGCCTCCTCAGTTCTGCTGCTTGCCTACTGTGTGTCCTTGGACAAGTCACTGTGCCTCTCCGAGTCTCGGCTTCCTGAGAGTTCTAACGACAACGGTGCTCGCCTTGCCACTGTACCGTAAGAGTCCTCAGAGGACGAACAGAAAACCTGGCAGGGAGAGGTGCCGGGTGAATGGTGGGCGCCCGCTCGGCTCAGGGCTGGCAGCCCATCCACACTCTGGCTCCCCCCTCCCCTGCCGCGCTTCCGGCCCAGGCTTGGCCAGATGGTGGGACCTGGGAAATGCAGCCGAGCTGCACGCTCCTGGTCTATTTTGAGAATCCTCCTGTTTCCTTTCCTGCCTGGGGCCATGTGGTGGCTGTGGGTCTCTGCTCACAGGATAGGCTCGGAGCTGGCCCTTATCCTTCCTCTGCCCCTCACTCTTAGCCCTTCCCTTCCTCACAGCCTGGGCCCCGTGACCCCCCGCATCCTGGTTCCAGGCGCAAACACCACAGCCCCTACCTGGAGGGGCCAAGGTCAGGTCCCCAAAGAGGCTTGGGGACGGGGCTAGTGACTTGCCTACACTGTGGAGAAGGCAGGGAGCTAAAGCGGGCCCCTTGTTGCCCTGGCCTGGCTCATGCCAGTCCCGGCCCCCTCCCTTCAGCAAAGTTGGCACCCTGTTATCACTGCCGGGGTTGAGGGTGGGCTGGGGTCATCTGTATTCCACACACAGCTTCCCTCACAGACGCCTTGGGGTCCTACAGAGAAACAGAGCCTCCCAGAATGCTGGCCCAGCCAGGAAGTTAGGCAGCTCCCTGGCCTGGGGCCTGACTCATCTACATTCCAGGCCAACAGGGGAAGCAGAGGCCCCACATCCCTCAGTCCTCTCGATGGAAACAGCGGGAGTCACCCATGCCTCCTCTCCCTTCCTCCTCTGGACACAGAGCTCTGACCTCCTCTGCCTGGCTTTGGGTCCCCCCTTCCTCACTTACTCGATCTGTCACCTTTTACCTCTCTGTGCCTCGATTTGCTCATCCGGGAAATGGAGCTAAGGCGGATTTCTACTCCATGGGCCTGTGGGGAAGTGACACTGAGTTGATACTGCGGGAGAGCCTAGGCCAGTGCCTGGCGCACAGTCACTGCTCAAAGTTGGCCCGCAGAGTCTGCGCCCTCCAGTTCTTCTGCATGGGTTTTATCTCCTCTACTAATGTCTTCGTTCAACCTCTCCTTCTGCTCACTGGCTTCACCCTCTCTGTCCCCCACCCTGCTAAGCCGGGGCAGCTTTCTAAGTAACCAGTTGGATTTGTGTGGCAGGTTTTGGGAATCTGGTAGATTCCCTCATTCCCTCTACAGTCTTTGGCTGTCTACTATGCACTCAGCCGTGTTCTGAGAGCTGGGTGCACTGAGTGCCCTAAACCAAGAGGGAAGCGTATTTTCCAGGCCCAGCCCTGCTGCTGGGGGGGGCCAAGGGCAAGTTCCTAACCTCGGGGAGCCTCAGTTGTGACAGCTACGGAAGGGGATCATGGGGAGCCCGGGCCGGCCGTGAGGACTAAGTATTTCGTGTGTCGAGCACACGGCTCACATGCAGAGCGCGTGAAATGTTGTCCCAGTGCCAGCAGCAGAATAAAGACGGGGAGGGTGAGGTCATGGCCCTCCTCACAGCTTTCCAAGTTTCGTGCTGGCCTCGGGCACGGCATTCAAGGCTCTGGTGATCTGGTGCCAGGAGCCGCCTCCCCCATCCCCAGCAGCCCTGACTCCAAATCTCTGTCCTCCTTCGGCTAGAGCAGGTGTCCCAGCCCTCCCCAAGCAACTGGGACTGTTCGCACCCCTTTCCTTTACCTGCACGGTTCCCCTTTCTTAGAATTTCTTGCCCCTCCCCTTTCCTTTACAACCCCTTCTTATGTTTTCAAGGCAGCCACGGTAACGCGCCCCTGCTAAGGAAATGCAGTCTCTTCAGCCTCCCTCCCGGGGGCTGGGCTCCTCGTCCCAGGTGTTCCTGTCTCCGGTTCATTCCTTCCGTATCATTCCTGTCCAGCCACAGGCGGTCCCCGAAGCCCCTGGGCAGGAGCGCCAGCTGGTTTGCCCTGTGTCCCCAGAGCCTAGCCCTGGCTTGGTATGTTGTGGGATTTGGTGGCTACACGTGTGAGGCCACCATCTTGGGGCAGGGGGGGATCGATGTTAGAGATTCACGCTCCCCTGGAAGGGAAAGGCCGGGGCCAATGCCATCGCCACGGCCAGCTCTAGTGGACAGGACCCGAAGGGCCCCACGTGCTCGTGCAGGGGAGGCTGTCAGCGGGCGTAGGCCATGGCAACACACAGGCCCCCCAGTGGGTAATGGGCCAAACGTGGTAGGTGTTTATTTCTCACTCACTCAAGTCTGAGACGAATGGTGCTGGTCTGCACGTGGCCTTCCTCCACACGGCGACTTGGTGCTGGCTCCCTCCGTCTTGTGGCGCCACCATTATTTAGGTCCTTGTTGCCATCGGCATCCGACTGGCAGACAGAGAAAGACTGTGGAGGAGGTACAGCTGCTCTGAAAAGCCTTGGCTCTGAACTGGTACACGTCACTTCTGCTCACGTCCCGGTGCCCAGAACTCCCGGGAGCAGCGCAGGGGGGGAGATGGGGTGCGGCCATGTGCCCCGGGAAGAAAGGGACGAGACGGATTTGAGTGATCACTGACCATCTCTGCCAGTACAGCCATGAGGCTGACTCGGTTTTTCTGGCTCCCGTGTGTGTGTGTAGACGGCTAGGCAGACCCCCAGGTCACATTGAAGGGGACTGGGCTTCCAGCTGGGCTGCCCCCACATTTCACAGCGGGCGGGACTGACACAGTGTGGGTAATGTAGGTGACCATCTCCTGGTCTGTCACGCAGAGATAGAGGCTGACCACAGGTCAGGTCGGGGTTGGGGGGCTTAGGGAAACCCACATGGGGTTGGAGGGTGGCTCTAGGTCAGACACTCTTCTTGGGGGCCTGAGGGCTCTGTCAGGCCTCTGGAACAGGGTTTTACAGATGCAGGAGTCCAGACCCCGGGCAGGCTGCAGTCTTCTCCCTTTGTTAAGAGTGGGCTGGGCTGCGTCCTGAGTGACTTCCCACCGATCTTTTGGATGGTCTCAGCTTCTTATCTGCAGCCCCAGCCCCAACCAGTACAGGAGACCAGGCCTATGTCTACGGCCCAGTGTGTTCGGCTGCCGTCTGAAAGGCTCTTTGAAAGCCAACAAGCCTCCTTTGCCAGCAGAACTTCCAGCCATGGGAAGCAGAAGCCAGCCACCACCCCCCCCCGCCCCCGGCTGCCCTTGCTGGGGGTGAGCCGTATCACTCAGCTGGGACACCTGGCAGCCCAGGCGGCTCCGCGGCTTCCCGCCCAGCCTCCGTCCACTGTGATGCTGGCCGCTGTTCTCAGCCAGCCCCGCTCCCAGGCCAAGCATCTCAGGGAAACTGAGCAGGGAGGATGCTGACTGGCCACAGAGCCTGGTGGTCCTCAGTGGGGATGTCTGGAGCCATGTGAGGGGAATTTTATCTTCCTGCGGGGCCAATGGGGTGGACACACTGGCCGTGGAAGGTACAGATTTCTGGGGACTTGCAAGAACCGTCCTGCATCCCGCCCACCTGCGCAGGTGTGGCCGAGTACTCCTTCCCAAACTTGACCGTGCAGGGCCTGAAAGCTCAGCTCGCCGGGCTCCGCCTCGCCATCCCTGACTCACCAGGGCTGCAGCCGGCCGAGGAATGTGAGTTTCTAGCAGTTCCCAGGTGATACCCAGAGACCACAGTTTGAGAACAACTGTCGGAGATGGAAATCTGTTTTGGAGGATTTGAGCCGAGGATATAATTCTGTTTTACATCTAAACACACACTGTGTTTTGCATTTTTATATTCATGAAAATTCTCTGGATTGCAGCTGTGTAGAGAGTAATCTCTCTTGTCCTTTTGGGAACTTTACCTGGAGTTTTTCACCATCTCAGAAAATAGTGTCCCTTGGCAAAGCTCCTGGAGGTGTCTGGGCAGCTGATTTCACATTCGCAGCTGCAACACGATGTGTGGGATTGTGGCACTCTGTCCATGCCTGCCAGTCTCCAACTGCTTCCTCAGGCCTTTGGCATACTCAGATCATCATTCGAATAGTTTTAAAATGCCCACAAGTGTAGCACACAATACTTGCCTTTTATTTCTCCTTTTCATCAGACCTGGAGCAGCATGTGTGCGTGTGTGTGTATGTGTGTTTCAGTTTAGTGAGTGGGTAATTTTTTGTTTCTAAGAATTTCATCTTGGGAGGTCAAGGGTGTGTTACTAAATATCTACTATAAAAAGGGGGTAGACCACTGGTTTGGTCCAGCTCCCACCCTGGGCAGAGTAAAACAGACCCCGGACGTGGAGTGACTAGGTCTCGGAGGCACAGGGAGCGCCCGCCCCTGCCCTGACTCCTGGTCCCACACTCCTTCTCGCAGCAGAGAGCATACCTCCCCGAGAGCCTCCCGTGTGCTGGGCTCCGTGCTGGTTACTGCAGGAGACGGGAGAGGGTGTCGTTAAGCTCATTTTGCAGCCCAGGAAGGTTGGGTGACCTGCCCAATAGGCACACGGCTGTTCAGTGGGTGGAAGCCTAAGACCCGGGTTCCACAGAAGGCAGCTTACTTTGACGTTGCGAGAGGGTATTCTCAGGGACTGCTGTTCTCGCCAAGCAGTTGATAACCCACACATGTTGAGGACGTGCACAAGACTCCGGTGTGCAACAGCGGTCAACAGAACTGATTTAGTGTCTCTCTTCAGGGAGCTTCTGCTCTCTTGGAGAAGATAGAGTGTAAAGAGCTTGTTGCGACGTAAATATTCTAACAAAGAGTAGGGGACATGAAGAGCGTGTGCTAGGAGACGGCGCCCGACCTGGGAGGGAGCACAGGATGGCCGGGCTGGGGACTGGGAGGGCCTGGGCAGTCGGGAAGGAAGCAGGAAGGAGAGAGCCCTGTGCCCGAGGAGAGAGTAGCAGGAACTGTCCGATATGACTGGTGTCCAGCTGTGAGGAAACCAGGGCACTTAAGAGGAAGGAGGCCAGTATGTTTGGAGCCCGGAGAGCAAGAGAGAGAGTAAAGCACAAGAGGTGGCCAGGCCAGATCCCCAGAACCAGGATGGACAGGAGAAAAGTTTGGTTTTTATCCTCAAAGCAATAGGAAGCCTGGTATTATGGTTGGATGGGCCCCTCCCTGCACTCCTTCCAAAAGATGTTGAAGTCGTTACCCCAGTACCTGTGACTGTGATGTTATTTGGAAATCAGATCTTTGCAGATGGTCAAGTTGAGACCACAAGGGGGACCCCAATGCAATAGGCTAATATCCTTATGAAAAGTGGAAATGAGGACTCAGAGACAGACACACACAGAGGGAGGACCATGTGAAGACGCAGGAAGAACGGTCTCCAGGCTCCGGAACGCCTGAGGCTACCAGAGGTCAGAATGGAGGCATGGAGCAGGGTCCCCATCCCAGGCCTTCAAAGGAACCCGCCCTGCCCCATACCTCAGTCTCTGGCTCCAGCCTCTACAACCATGAGATGATACGTGTCTGTCATCTGAGCTGCCCAGCTTGTGGGGCTCTGTCGCAGCAGCCCCAGGAAACTGCAGAACCGCGGGGAGCTGTTGGCGAGAACATGGCTGGACTTGGTGTTTTGAGGTGTCTGTGCTTGGCCTGGCATAGAGCAGGGACAGAGTCACAGAAACGGCCATGGGGAGAGGACTGTGATGTTCTGGAGACAGCTGATGGTCCCACGCTTGGTGTGACTGGGGCCGGAGACAGAGCAAAGCAGACAGGTGTGGGAGACACGCAGAAGGTAGAGCTGCCAGGGGTATCCGGGCTGGCTCCTAGGGTCCGGCTTCTGCTCAGGAGAGCACAGCGGAGCAGGTCTCTGAGAGGAAGACTCTCTGGCCAGGTCTGAGGGTAAAGATCATGAGTCTGTGTCTGATTTTAAGGTGCTCTTAGAGCTACGGATTCCGTCCCTCAGAAAACTTGGACTGGAGATAAAGTGTGGACCCTCATTCCAGATATTTCCAGGAGCCTTTGTCTTGGGGACTCGAGGTACCGTTGATGGGCCTCTGGGGGTAGCTTATGGCCCCCAGTAGAGATTCTCAGCCGTGGCTTCACATTATGCTCAAGTGGGGAGATTTTAAGATCCAACACCCAGGCCATATCCCAGACCAAGTAAACTGGGATCTCTTGGGGAGGGAGCCAGGCATCAATGTTTGTTCTTTCTTTTTTAGCCGAACACAGAGTGCCACGTTGTCGTTCCACTGTGAGGGGGTCAGAACCCGCTGGTGTCAGTGTCTTTTGGGCCCTCCGAGTTCCCAAGAAGATTCTTCCGGTTTCTTCCTCTCCTGTGCTAGTGTGGGGCTGGGCAGGAGGGCCAGGATGGGAGGGGTTGTCCCAACGCAAGGGATGGAAAAGAGGATCTGGGAGTCTAACTGCTGTTCTAAAATCTCTCAACCAGTCCCCTTTATCTTAGTTCACCTCTAGACTCACCTTCCTGCCTCATCCCAGCTCCCGCATGTGCATATCCGGATCGCCTGGGGATTCTGCAGTGCCAATCCCTGTATTTGACCCTGTGAAATAAATACTGTCAGCCCATTTCACAGACGAAGAGGCTGAGGCACAGAGAGGTTAAGAAAATTGAGCCTAGATTCAAACCCAGGCAGTGAGATTCCGGAGACCTTGACGCTGAGGTCTTTCCTTGAGAAGTGTGGTAAGCTGTAATTGTTAGTACTCAAACATTAACTAAGTACTCAAATATTAACTAAGTACTCAAACATTAACTAAGCACTGGTTTTGCGCCAAGTCCTGTTCTGGGCAAAGGGGTAGCAGAGATGTACTAAGATACAGTCTCTACCCTCAAGGAGCTCCCAGTCTTGTAGGGGGGGTAGAAACATAAACAGACACATAAAATCAGGCTGTGTGGAAACCAGGAACAATTTACCAGCAGAAAAATCGATGAACAATACTCATTATTTGTATGCAAAATGAAATCACAACGGAGAATTGTGCTTGCATTCGGGAGCAAAGCTAGCTGCCCAGCTTTGGGTGGTGGCTTGCTTCCAAGTTCCCCCTACGGGTCTTTTCTGGCTGTTTCTGTTCAGGCTTTTGCTGGCAGAGAGAGCAGCAACAGGCATTCAAGGTTTAAAAAAAAAAAAAAAAAAGGAAAAATTCCAGAAATATGAAAATTGGGAAATGTTATAAGATTGGGGGGTGAGACTGTGTGGAAAGGGATGGGATGGAAGTCGGTGCCTCTTCTGACTTGCCAATGGCAGAGTCTAGCCTCAGTTTGCCCATCTGTTCAATGGAGAGCCATTCATGCGTTCCTGTGTTCATTCAAGAAACTATGAGAGAGATCCTGCGCACCGCCTTCGGAGCTGAGTCAGAAATATACACTTTCAGTGGCCGGGAGAAACTATAGATAAGGAGGCTGGGGCTCTGCCTTGGGAGACTGGCCGGGAGGGAGTGCCGGAGTAGGGCTGTTGGGGTCAGCCCGCACGTGGGTGCTTGCGTAAGAAGGAGGCTCAGCGCTGCTTCCCCACAGGCTCCTTCTCCTGCCCGCCCGGGAAGCTCAGAGTCCCTGTTTCCCTGGCACCCCTCACCCTGCTGCACCCTGAGTAGCAGGTCCTCTAAGAGCCAGAACGGCTTGTTCCCAGTATTCATGGCACAGGGAGGGGGCCCTAGTGGCAGGCCATCAGGGAGAAGGAAATGGGTTTGCAATTACAGCCTTGTTTTGTCTTTTATTTTTTTCTTTTCTTTTTCATCTGCAGGCAAGGAGGTAGGGAAAGCATTTGTCCCTGCTCCTTTGTCCCTGCTTCTGGGCCAGGTGACACAGGCTCTCTTTCCTCTCGTGCTCTGTGACCCCAGCCCACCTGGGGGTGCATTCTGGTGGGGGGCAACAGAAGGGCTAGGGTTTCGAACTCAGCCTCCCCATGTTGCTCTGGGCTTTGTTGGAGCCTGGTCTTTCCTGACTCCTTCCAACCCTTCCTGCCCCCAAGCTGGCTCAGGGGCTCCCAGGTGGGGTACAAAGGACCCCCAGGAATAACCCACTGAGGTTGCACCCCAGGTGGTTTTTGGGGTGAGCTTATGACACGAGGGTCTCTGTCAGTTAGCAAATATGTCTCCTCTGGCTTCTGTGTGTAACTAGTCCTGACAACAGAGGGCCAAACTCGTCCCTGCGGCCAGCTCAGGGTTTTACAGCCCCCTTCCCCAACAGACTGCACCTTGGGAACTGCCAGTGATTCTGAAGATTGTAGTCAGGCCATCACTTCCCAAGGGCCACCACTCACTCGCTCCGGGGTGGAAGGGACACACCCAAGCCCCAGCTGGCATCTGAAAAAGGGCAGTTCGGGATTCTGCCTTCTAGGGGTCTGAGTGCTATGTGGTGTCAGGCAAAATACTTAACTTCTCTGAGCCTCAGGATCCTCACTGGTGGAGTGGGGTGGTCGCCTTGCCTGGCAGTGGTTTCTGTGGTGCGGATTCCCAGGTAATCTGCAAAAGCCCAGCTATCCCCTAAGAGGGAGCCCAAGCCTACTATGGGCTTGCTCAGGGCTCCCGGGTCTGGTTGGGTCTGATTGGGGGGCGGGGAGGGCGGCTCTTCTGGGAGCGGGGAGGGAGTGGGGAGGGAGAAAAATGTGACCCCGCAGAGGTGCAGCGAGGTTGCAGCGCTGCAGGTGTCTTACACTGGGAGTGGGTGTGGGCAGGTAAGACCTTTTGGTTCATCTGAATTATTTCATAATACACATTCTTTTTTTTTTTTTTTTAAAGATTATTTATTTATTTGAGAGCGTGAGAGAGAGCGTGAGAGGGGACAGTTCAGAGGGAGAAGCAGACACCCTGCAGAGCAGGGAGCCCGATGTGGGACTTAATCCCGGGACTTCAGGATCATGACCTGAGCCGAAGGCAGTCGCTTAACCAACTGAGCTACCCAGGCACCCCATAATACATATTCTTAAATGTAAAATGTTACTATAGTTTGCAGAAAGTAACTCAGTTACTAGAAACCTATTTTTTTAAAAAGTTTTTAAAGTAATCTCTATGCCTGACATGGGGCTTGAACTCATGACCCTGAGATAAGAGCCACACGCTCTATGGACTGAGCCAGCCAGGCACCCCAAGAAGCCTGTTTTTTAAAAGGAGTGAGAAAGACAGAAAAATTGCTACAATGGCCCAGGTTTAAGTGGCCCCTTCAGTCCTTGCTGGTTCTCCCCTCTGACTTTTCACCAGCCCCTCCGGTTCCCAGCATGGGGAGCCAGGTCAGGAGGTTTCTAGAAGCTCAGAACCCAGGTGTTGCCTGGGGGCTGTGGGTTGGGGTTCTGCTAAGGCCTGGAAGAACCTCACCCGGTCTTCCCCTCTGGGCAGCAGCCCCAGTAGGGAGGCACTCCAGCAGGCTTTGTAGGCTAGAGAGGGGAAGACGAGGGTTCTTGGTGGGTGTGGTGGGGGGGGGGTGCTGTAGGCTGAGCAAGGCCAGGCCTCTGTCCTAGAAGAGGCTGAAGTCTGGGGCACTAGAGCCAGCCAGCATCCTGGCCCCTGAGCAGACTGCCTAGTTACCCCTAGTTCTGAGGATCAGGGGTGGGGTAAGGCTGCAGTTGGGAAAGGGAAACTGAGGCCAACGTGCTCCCAGGAGTGAGTCAGCCACAGGGTCAGGAGAGTGTCTTAGGCAGCCAGAGCCACTGCCCAGAGGTGTGCAGCTGGAAGAACTGGGAGCAGGTCAGGCGGGCGTGCGAGCGAGTCAGAGGACGGACACAGATCAGGTTGTCCCAGGGACTTGCGCCCCGCCCCCACCCCGGGGGACTCCCAAACCGTCCACAGACCCCAAGATCACGAGGTGAGAGAAACAGTTTCACCAGCCCCTTCTGAAATTTGAACTCAGGTGGATCCCTACCCCAACCCAGAGCCAAGGTGAGGTTGGCCGAGCCCCCCCAAAACACCATTTTGCAGCCCATGTGGGCTTGTGCCACACTATTTGCCTTGTTCTTAGCACAGCCCTGTGAGACAGGCACCATGTCCTCTCTTTTCTGTGTTAGGATAAGGAGGCTCTGAGAATTTAGGGGGTGGCCCAATGCCACAGAACAGGAAAATGACCCCAGGGCCTTCTCCCTTCTGCCTGGCCCTGTCCCCAGAGATGTGTGGGCCCACACATCAGCAGCATCTGGAAGCTGGTGAGAAATGCAAGATTTCAGGACCCTCCCTGGACCCCGGAAACCAGAACCCACGTTTCAGCAAGAGCCTTGGTAATTTGCGAGCACTTTCCAGAGGGAGAAGCACAGCTTTAGAGACGTTCTTTTCTGTTTAGATGAAGCAGCTTGCATACAGGAAGGGGCTACCTAATTCGAAAGGGTGGACCCTTAATGAAGGACATCAGACTCTTCCAGAAGGTCTCTCTTATGGGGCACGCTGCGGTGACGAGGGTGGTCTTGTCTTCAGAGACCCCGCCCTGCCCACCCTCCCCTTCTCCCCTATGCCAGCCTGCCTGGTGCTTCTGGATTGGAGCTCTCACCCCTTCATTTACACAGCTGCTGTAGAGAGGGTGGGGGTGGCTGTTGCAAAGGCTGCCTCCCCGAGACTCCCCCTGCCCCCAACAACCCCGCCTGGCGAAGCTGATTGTCCCATTCAGCACCCCCTCCCCGCATTGGCTGATGGGCTTTCAAACCCCCTTAGATGCCTAATTACCGCTGATGGGGGGCTGCACGTGCAGGCTTCTCTGAATAAGTGATTCTGTGATTACTGCTGGCACGCAGCCTGCCAGGATGGGGAGGGAAGGGTTTAGAGGACAAAGGGGTTCCTCTGCAAGGAGGGGGGCGCTGGGGGCAGCACTGGGCTTTGTTCTGCTCCTTGGCTCCGGGGCTCCGGGAGCCAGTTCCCCCGCAGCGCAGCGAGGCAGGGCTGATGGACGGAGCAGAGGCTGGGGAGTGGGTTTGTTCATGGAAAAGCGGTTTCTGTGCATTGAGCGTGTTCTGGGCCCGGCCCTGTGCTCCTCGCTTTGCATACTGGATCTCAGAGGGTGACCGTTCATCCTGGTTTCCCTGGCACGTTCCCAGTTTTAACACGTCCGCAGAACCTTGGGCCCCCTCCCCCCACAGTCCCAGGCAAGCATGGACGGGTGGTCAAGCTGCCTCTCATTCTCTCTACAGCTGGAAGAGCCGGGAGGCGCATTAGCCCCATTTCACAGATGGAGAAACCAGAGCTTGAAGGGCTTGAGGATATTGCCAGGGCCAAACCGCTGCTAAGCAGCAGGAGCTAGACTTGGACCCCAGTCTGTCGGATCCTCGAGGTCTATGGTGCAAGGAATCTGCCCAAATGCCACAGTGCAGGGGAGAGCCGGTGGGTGGGTCCAGGTTTTCAGGGTGTCCCCCTGAGCTCCATCTTTTCTCTGAACCCTGGCCAAGGCCACGGTCCCCACCCAACCCATGGGGCTTCCAGCCTTTCTCTGGAGGGGCTGTTCTCTCCTGGATTCCACAACTGGACCTGCCTGGCTCAGGATGGGTGGGCTGTCCATTGCCAGGACCTGGCGAGACTCTTGGGGGCAGGGTGCCCAGGGCAGGGCGCCTGGATCTGCCGCCAAAGAGCAGCATGGGACCCCCAGGCTCCTCTGGGGGGTGGAGGGGTTGGCTTGGGCACAGGCCGAGGCCCCTTCCAGCTCTGGATGCCAGCTGGATATGGCTCGTTCGAGGGGCTGAGAGCCAGCGCGCCTGGCTTTGCAGGCCCTCGGTAACTGCATGACCTTGGGCAAATTACCCAACTTCTAGAAGGCGCTTGGTAAAGACAGAACAATGATGTTGCCCACCTCTCTGAGGTCCTAGGGAGACAATGCATGAAAAGCTCTTATACTGATGTCCGGAGGAAATAGCAGTGAGTTGTTGCTGTTCTTTTTGTTTTTATTTTTAGGGATCTCCTCCTCCCTGAGTTTGGGGACTCAAACTAATCCCCCCATCCCCTGGCTGCCTCAAGGGTCCTGGCAGGCCTGGGTGGGGTTCTAGCCAAGGACAGCTGAGGGGAGAGACTGACACTACCCTCTGGGCCTAAAATAGAGGTAAAGCTGACTCCGAAGGAAGCTTGGCAGGATGATTTTGCCCGTACAAGGCCATACTTGGTGCCCCCTGGCAGCCCCTTGGGGCAGGGAGCCGTGGGGCGGACTGCCTCAGGCCTGCCCAGGCTTCTGCCAGATTTGCCTGGGGCTGCCCCAAGAATGTCACAGGCTCTTTCTCCCTGAGACGGATGACTCCCTGGGGGCTGAGTTTTATTTGAAATCAGTTTAAGAGGCCCTCGGCTCCAGGCCCCACTCCCTGCCAGACATGCCAGAGCGGGGACGGAAGGAGGCCCTGAGGTCCGAGGTTTCCCAGATGCCTCTCTTGGACATGGAATTTGGAGCTGCCGTTGCTGGAGAGTGTCTGGGCAAAGGCTGGGGGCTTTAAGATCCCTCCTAGGGGCGCCCGGGTGGCTCAGTGAGTTCACTTTCCCCTCTTGATTTTAGCTCAGGTCGTGATCTCAGGATTGTGGGATCGAACCCCACGTCCGGCTCTGCACTCCGTGAGAAGTCTGCTTGTCCCTCCCCCTCTGCTCCTTCCCCAGCTGTCTCTCACTCTCTCTGTCTGTAATAAATAAAATCTTAAAAAAAAAAAAAATTCCCTCTAGAAATAGCCTTCTAGGTGGCAATTCAGTCATGGGTCACTTCAATCCTTTTTGTCCTAGAAGAAAGCTGGTCCCGCACACTCTGTCCCTGTTGCCTCACAGAGACAAGGCCTTGGAGTCCATGTCCAAGAAAAGGCACCTAAGTTTAAGGGGGAAAAGCAGCTCTCGAACCTTGCCTCTGACATGCAGGAGTTGTGTGACCTTGGACTCGACACTGAACCTCTCTGTGCCTCGGGCTTATCATCCAGTAAATGGGGATCATATGCGTGCATTCTGGGTTTGTGGTAGGGATTGAAGATACAGTGAAGGGCGGGCGGAATGAACAAGCCCAGGTGTAGGAGTTCTGCACATGCTCAGCTCTATTCCTCCGCTCACGAGACGGCGTGGGTGGGTGGCTCTTGCGCGAGACCATGCCCACCCGGCAAGTGTCTGGCCATGGTCTGGCCTGGAGCGGGGTATCGCTCCGTGCTGATCCCCCAGCCACCTTCCCCGTTTCTAGCTCGTCATCCCCATCAACCATGCCGACATGTCAGTGCTTGAAGGACATCTCCCAAATGCTTCCCAACCCCCAGGATGTCATCCTGTGGGCTGCCCCTCTCTCCAGGCCAGACCATGCCCACCCGGCAAGTGTCTGGCCATGGTCTGGCCTGGAGCGGGGTATCGCTCCGTGCTGATCCCCCAGCCACCTTCCCCGTTTCTAGCTCGTCATCCCCATCAACCATGCCGACATGTCAGTGCTTGAAGGACATCTCCCAAATGCTTCCCAACCCCCAGGATGTCATCCTGTGGGCTGCCCCTCTCTCCAGGCCAGA